>NW_004443703.1:0-1457 GCF_000330505.1 Entamoeba invadens IP1 | reverse complement strand
ATATAAGAACTATATGATGGAGAATCGTTTAATTTTAATCTTTTACAACTTAGACCATCATTTGAATTTACTAAAGATTTTAAAATTAAATCAAGATCTCAATTCTGTAGAAATATTAAATTTAATACTGAATTGGGTTCATTTTAAAAAAATATAAATGACAAAGGAACAAGAATTATCTAAATTTTATAATACTTATAAAAATAAAATAGAATATGCATATAATAATAGAGATAAATTATATGGGATTAATCCTAATACTAACTCAAAGCACAATTTAAAAAATTTTTATTCTGGTATTTATAATTATTTTAATATTAGTAATAATAGAACACAAAAATTATTAGATGATATATATGATATATATACTACTAATAAACGAAGTATAAATGCAAGTATATCTAAAATGCTAGAAGTTACTGGTTCACATGAATTTAAAAAAGATGCAAATACACCTAAACCAGAAGTTAAAGAAATTAAACAAACACCAGAAATTCAATTAAATGCTGAATTAAGACCTCAACCGTCAGCCTACGGCGTGAGTTTCTCGTCAATTCAACCACACGGTACAACCACTACTATAGCTACTTATCCACCAACTAATTATTTTAAGAAAGATAGAACAATTAAACAATTATTTAATGTAGATATGAATCAATATGTTCCATCATTAGCTAAAAATATATATACTTATTTCAATAACAAAGATATAATTTATGCTAATAATTTTAAACCATCTCCACCTAAATATTCATTTTATAATAAAAATTTTGCTTATAAATTTGTTGCAATACCAAATACTTATATGTTTGATATATTGTATTTCTCTGATAAAGATAAGAGAGTAACTCAACAAAAATATGATAATCCATCTGTAAAAATAAATTTTGATCACAGAGTTCATAAAAATAATCCATTACAATCATACCTAATAGGTATAAATATTAATACAAGATATGGGTATGTTATTTCTATTAAAGATAAAACTGCATCATCAATTATAAATGGTTTTGAAGAATTATTTAAACAAGGATTAAAAATGACAAATTTAATATTTGATGGAGAACGAGGTATATCATCAAATGATTTTGCTGATTATATTAATTCTAAGAACATTAAATTATTTGTTACAGCAACAAAAATTCATACTTCTACAGCTCCTATTGATAGATTATGTAGAACTATAAGAGATTTATATGTCAAATATTATATTTTAAATGATGATGAATATAAAAACATTATTAATTCTATATCATTTCAAAACATGAAACGAAAAGAATTACTCCAATACATGAGTAAAATACGTAAATTATTTAATGAAGGAGATCAAAAACGTATAACACCAGTTCCAACAACAGAAGAAGTATATAAATTAATGCAATATTATAATGATAGTTGTCATGATAGTTTAGTAAAAATATTTAGAGAATGTGGGTAAAATATATAATTTTTATTAT
>NW_004443875.1:0-1404 GCF_000330505.1 Entamoeba invadens IP1 | reverse complement strand
TGATTTAAATATGATAACTTTATCGAAATGTTAACGTTGTAAGACTGACACAGTAAAATGATATGAGAAATACAGAACCAAAAAATAAAATATTGACTTATTATAGTAATATCAGTATCACAGCAAAGTACACTTCTAAAATGCACCGGTACAAATGGACACTACATTATACCAAATAATAATCAAAAAGATATTGATCTTTTTGTTTTGGTTCTTTGGTGTTTAATTGATATCAGTTTTTTTACAAACCCTTTAAATTTTGAAGGGGTTTTTTCTAGGTTTGATTTCAATGTGTCAAATAGTTAAATACTAACATATTATTTAAAATATATAATAATTGAGAGTTGGCTGAAAATAAAACTACTCTGTGGGTGGTCTATCTTATTCTAAATAAACAAAAATTTTACTATATTTCTATAATTGCTTTTTGTAATTTATAATAAAAATTATTACTATTTTTATGTAATAGTTTATCAAACAAACTATAAAATTATAATCATATTATTAACTCGCCGACGTACCTAATCCCCAACAAACCAATACTGCTAAAAAGAGCAGTGTTTTTGTTTTTTTGAAAAAAATATATTATACAGTGTAGTTCAATTATAGTAAAATGAAAATGGAATAACGAGTTCAATTTTTGAACTAATAAACAAATAAATTGTGAAAAAAAATGAAAAAAATATAAAATTTTATGACAAAAACGTAAAAAATGGCAAAATAAAAATAATGGTAAAATGCAATAACATTTATTTCAAAACAAACAAATATGTTTTTTATACATTAAACAAAAAACTATTGGTTCTGAGTTGAAATGATATACAAGTTGCAAAAGATACATGAACACATCAGTGATAATTAAAAAACACACAAAATATATGTACACACAATAGTCTTTATATAAAAAATATAAATTTTTCAAAAAACCCATTTTATTAACTGTGTATTTTTTCAGACAGTAAGATGTAGCATGATTTTTGACTGTTTTTTCTGTCTATAATATATTTTTATCATCTTTTGGTATTTACCATATCGTGACTAATCTTTTGAAGAATTTTTATCAAAAGAAATTAAAATCGAACAACCAATCATTAAAAACAGTTTTTAGTGTCAAATATATTATTGTTTTAAAAACAATTTCCCTCCATTACATATAATCCACATGTTTTTTATATTGTTGTCTAACTTCTTGTCAAATATGTGGACTGTTTAACCAATTGTTTGTTAATGACTTTTGACAATTTGATGTATACAGTTACACGTTTTAATAATCTATTGAAAAGAGTGTTTAAAATGAATAAGGTAAACCATAACTATGTTTATTATTTTTCAAACAACAAAAAACCAAACTTCTTTGTCTATCGATGCTATTTTATTGTTTTATTTGGTGTATATTTTTAATTT
>NW_004443705.1:3958-44363 GCF_000330505.1 Entamoeba invadens IP1 | reverse complement strand
CTTTAGAGTAATATTTTTTTCGACCGTACCAATCTTTTTTCGAGTTGTGTTAAGTGACTCTTCAAATAGTTTAAATTTCAAATCTATAATATTCTGGAAAGACAGCAATTTTTCAACAAAAGTGTGAATAACAGGATGAGAAATACATATAAATCGATTCAACGCCGAATGAAAACTTTCCGCTCGGTTATTTGTTCTTTCGGGAAGACCAAATACCGACCAGTGCTCAATTTTAAAAACGCCATTTATATAAGTGTTTTCAAAATACTCAAAAAACACTTTAACATCTTCGTCTTGACACAGTTCTTCTTTTATCATATAAAATGTGTCCCTGATCATTGTTTTTGGCAAATAAGCCAATGACATTAACATTTTTATTAAGGTTTTAAACGAATCACCTTCAACAAATCTTTCACCAAATCCCATAGTTAAAACTCTCCTGTAAAGAGATTGGCAAAAATGAAAATGACAACATTTAACATTAACCTCAGTTCCAAATAGATCTTTGAAATACACAACTTCAAAGTCTCCCATTACAACAACATTTTTATGAAACACTTTTTCTTTACAAATTTCTTCAATCTTATCGAATAATTTTTTGTACGTTTCTTTACTTTTTGAAACAAGACACGAATAAAAAACTGGAAAAGATTCTCCATTTTGCAAACCGTGAATGGTATACATTTGAGAAAACAATTCTATTTGTCAAAAATGATGTAAAAATAATATAAAAATATATTAATATTTTTGTAAAAATGTTTGATATTAGTATATTATAACACTTTAATATCAAATTATTTTATTTAGAATGTATATATATATTATTTTTTAATATAATAATACATATAAATTGTATATTAAATTTAGAAATGAAATATTTTCTATTTAACAATATTATAATATTTTATTTTCAATATTTTTTGTGTAATAATATATTATTTAATATAAAATTTTGTTTCCATATATCTCAATAAACAAACTTGGACATGATTTAAAAGTTCCATCCATCAAAATTGTATTACATGTTTTAAAATAATTTAAATATTCTTTTTTACCAAATATAATCATTTCATAATCTTGGTGCATGACAAAAGAAAGTTCCTCGTTAGTGAATGTGATTTGATCAATTTCTTTTGGGTTTTTGGATATCTGTTTTTGACTTCGCACTATATGTTCACATAAAGATAAACGTTTTGAAGAACCATTGACGTAAGCTTCTGCGACTATTTCCATGGCGCTTTTATTTTTTGAGTTTTCTTTCTTTGCTTCTTCTTTCATGTTTTCAGTACACTTTTTGTCAAAATAAGAAGTGGTGTCATGTTTATGTGGAAGACCCTTTTGAGAACCAGTTTCTTCATATCCAATTGTGTTTCCTTTTTCATCAAAAAGCAATCTAATACGTTTTTTGCATTGTTGGTATTCACATTTAAATAATATGCGTTTTTTATCAACAGATCTAAATTTATAACCATTAATGTATGGTTGAGGATTTCCATGTGTTGATGAAATCATTTCAAATTTAGGAGGTTGAGGAATGTCGGATATAACCAATGGTGTGGTTGTTTTATTTTCCATTGAATATTGTAGATGACCTAATACGTTTCATAATAAAATAATTCTATTTAATCATAAAAAATATAAAATATAATATATATTTATTTATATACTTTTTATTTATTTATTTGTGTTATAATCAATATTTTATGTTATTAAAATACAAATATTATACAATTATTAACATTTTATAATTATACAGTATATATATATTTACAGTTATTCATATAATAATAATATTGTTAATAATTATTTATATTATAATGTAGTTTTCGAATTTAAATAAAAATATATACTTATTTATTTAATATAAAAACCATCTCGATAATAAATATAAATTAACTATAAACATTATATATTTTTGTAATAAATACAATAATACAGATTGATTTATTTTTGTAAACGAGTTTTAAATAAATATTCAACAAAAATTCAAATGACTTGAAATTTTGTTGAAAAATAAAGGCGAAAAAAGGCGAATTATTGAAAAGGCAATTTTTAAAAGGGCAGATTTTCCGTTCCCCGTTCAAATGGGTATTTACTTTCTAAAGGTCACTGTCAAAATACATCATCTTGTCTGATTCAAACTTTTAATAGTACATGTCAAATTTGCAGTTTACACAATTTATATATAATTGACAATGGTAGTTGTGAAATTCCTGATAACAATTCCATAATGGTCAATCAAAATAATATAATTGCTTGTAAAAGTGGGTATATAACAAATTTCAACAATTGTCAAAAGTGCTCAGATCTCTACAAATCAAGTGAAGTGTGTGAAAATGGTCGTCCCACAAAATGTGAAATTGAATTTGAAATAAATAAATCTGGACAGTGTGAACACAATAACTGTTCTGATCCAAATGATGAAAACGGGAAATGTACTTCATTTATCAACAACTGCACTTTCATCACAAATTCAAAGTGTTTGGAGTGTGATAATAGTTTAATTTTAAACAATGCAGAATGTCTTACAAATGACGATTTACAATGCACAAATCAGAGTTTGGTTTCTTGTTTGCGTTGTAAAAATTCTTATTATTTTAATTCATCAACTAATAAATGTGAAAGATGCGATCCAAATTGTTTGACCTGTGTCATGAATCCGACTTACTGTCTTTCATGTCCACCAGGATTTTACATTTCAAATAATATTTGCAAAACAAATTCCGAATTGGTAGGAATTTGCACACAATTTATATCATCTGGTGGATGTGCAAAATGCGCTGAAGGTTATTACAGAAATGGGTTGGACTGTTATAAATGTAATCTTTCATGTTCATTGTGTAATACAAATTCGACATGTTTGACTTGTAATTCAACGAATTACAAAACATGGAGTGGAGACTCTTAACCACAAAATAGTTAAATAGGATGTGATGTGAATGTCACACAACATGGATGCACGCGATGTAAAGACGGGTATTTTCAAGTCAATACAAATGAATGTGAAAAGTGTGAAACAACGTGTCTAACATGTTCATCCAAAAGAAGTTGCGAATCATGTTTATCATCGAAGGTCTTACTTTCAAGTGGAATATGTGTGACACTTTCTCAGATAACAAAGTGTAAAGAAATAAAAAATTCAAAATGCAACAAATGTTCATTCTGGTATGCACCAAGTCCAGATGGAACTTATTGTGAAAAGCGTGCTGTGTGGTGGGTCATACTTGTTGTAGTTCTTTTTATTATATTTGTATTATCGATTCTTGTTATAGTGTTAATATTTTCCACGAAGAGAATTTTAAAAATGATTCACACAAAGGAGCAAGAAAAAACCACAACCATATTCGGAATGGAAAAATCAAATGTCAAATTCAATTCACTTGCAAACAACATTTGCGTCTCTTCAAAAGAACTCAATTTTAATTCTGAAATTGAAGAAATTCCTGTCAACACAGAAACAAAAATTGTGTTTTGTGTTGGCAATATGTCCAAAAACGTCTTGAAAATTCAATTCACCACAACAACACAAATTGACAAATTTACAATAAGAGTAACACCAGAAGTCGTCATGTTAAAAAAGAAGTTTGCATGTGAATTTTAGATATATTTGAAACCCGAATGCACGTGTCGAATAAATAACACCATTTGCATAGTCTCAAAAAATCTCAAAACAAATATCGAAAATATAAATGAAATCATAATGAAAGGAATAACAAGTCAATCTACAAGAATAGATTATGAAGAATTAATTGAAGAATCAAAATTGGGTGAAGGATCTTTTGGTGTTGTTTACAAAGGAAAATACAGAGGAAATGAGGTGGCCATCAAGAAAATGAAACAGACCGAAGACGGCAAAACTGATAGTGGAGATAAATCAGACGTAGAATTTGAAAAAGAAGTTGCAATGTTAGACAAATTCAGGTGTGAGTATATCATCCATTTCTATGGTGCTGTGTTTATCCCAAATAAAATGTGTATGGTTAGTGAATTTGCTCTGTTTGGTTCATTACAAGATTTAATGAAACATAAAAATAGCAAAGAAATTGAAATGAAACTTCGAATAAAATTAATGTTGGATACATTAAGTGGAATTTTGTATTTACACACAAATGGTATATTACACAGAGACATCAAACCAGACAACATACTTGTTATTTCAATTGCTTTTAACAACAATGTAAATGCCAAACTGACTGATTTTGGAAGTGCAAGAAATGTTAACTTGCTAATGACTAACATGACATTCACAAAGGGAATTGGTACACCAGTCTACATGGCGCCCGAAGTGTTAAAACGAGAAAAATATAAAAAGAGTGCTGATATATACTCTTTGGCTATCACCATGTTCGAGTGTATTTCATGGAGTTATGCATATTCCTACGATAAATTCAAATTTCCTTGGTCAATTGCAGAGTTTGTGATTAAAGGGTCACGATTACCAAAGCCAGATGAGATGAATCAAGATATATACGATATTATTAATGGTTGTTGGGAAAACGAACCCACAAAAAGAAGTTCTTTAGAAAACGTTAAATATGAGCTTGAAACTTTATTTAATTACATTTAATGATATTATTTAATTTTTTAAATTAAATTGATAAAAAAACTAATAAATTTAAAAAATATAAGAACAACAGAATAAACAAAATAAAAAAATCGTCACACAACATTTTTTTTACTTTAATGGTTGATATCATTTTTTAAATTGAAACTTAAAAGGTCGAATGACTTAAGTTGAGTTGTCTTATTTATTGTCGCATGATAAATGCAAATGACATAAGAAGGTTTCTTATATCAAGCTAAATATGCAAATTTAATGTATTTGTAATATATCAGCATCAAATATGAAGTTAGGAAAAAAAGAAAAAAGTGCTTTTAAAGAAAATATTCATTCTGTTACATTTGCAACTTTATTAAAATATAGTTTCCTCTGATATCTGTTTTGATAATGAGAACAATTCAAAATCGGTTGTTGTTAACGACTCGGAGTTGTTAGTATTCATAGTTTCAAGTTCAACATCCAATGTAATTGTTTTGTATTTTGAATGATCCGAAAGACTTTTACGATCATCATTGTGTGTTAATAATACCATTATTATGAAATGTGAGTTTTGGTACTTGAATAGCAATAAAACAAGAGTTGATTTGAGCACAAATAATTATCTGCATAGTCATTATAATACTTTGAGGCACCTATTATACTTCTTGTAGTTTGATTCAAAGTTGTCGCTCCAAATTCTCCAATTTTGGATTCAACAGTTAACCTAACAAACCTTAGTTCTTCCCAATGATTGTGTTAATATCAGCTATCTTACTAATAGTTGTAAATGTGGAAATTGTCAAAGATTCAATTGATAATCCATACGCTGTATTGGTTGTTGTTAGATCGGTTGATGATATCAAACTCTGTCTTTGTAATCGAGTGATTTTACTTAAAAAAATATCAATTTTTTATCGATTTTAAGTGGTGCATTACCGTTGTGATCAATCGCAAATGATCTGAAATTGTAGTTTTGAATAATAAATTGACACTTCACCGTTTTTCAAAATTGGAGACATCACATGGACAATTAATAGTTGAAAACTGTTTGTCAAAGTCATATGTTTATGTTGTTAAATAACAAATAAGATCGTATGAATTGGTGCATCCATTGGTTCTGATAGTTTGTTTGTGACTACCTCTGAATGAACAAGATTTGTTGAATACAAAAGAACAACATCAAAACACAAAGAAGGTGCATTTACAATATTTGTGACAATCAATTTCTGTTCGGTATTTTTAGTTATACAAAACAAATCCAGATGCTATTGGTGTCAAACTGATGATTATAACTTAAATTTGATTATGATCATTTTTGTATATTTTGTATCAAATTTATTATCACATAATTTACTATATTCAGGTTACTTTGTTGTTCACGTCAAATTAAGTAAATTCAATTTTTTGAGTTGATGTATAAGTGTGTTCACTGGTATCAAAGAAAAGTAATTTATTATATTTCTTCGTTTGTTTCAAGTCCAAATTTTGTGTAGAAACATTCAAATCATACGAAGAGAGATCAGTCCAAATATCATTATAAATTTACAATAATTGCAAAATAATTATGTTAAGCATTTTTCATCAATTTGAATGTTATTATATGTTATTGTTAAAGTTAGTTTAATAATACAACAAACTAAAATTTGTCAACACAAATTAAATAACATTGAAAAATACCAGTCATTTTGGAATAAAGATGTTTTCAATTTAAATAATATCATTCATGTTTTTAACAGTATATTATATGTCACATAACTTTAAAAAATTAAACATATTAATTTATTACTGTAAAAACAAATCATTCTGATACAAAAGTATTATAAATAGTATTAACAAACAAAAACAAAAAAATTACACTTAATAACTATAATATATCTAATGTATTGTTTAATAAAAAAACTGCAAATTATAAATGATGAACAAAAATAAACTAAATTATAATTATTATTAAAATTGCTAAAATAAATAAATTACCATATAATTTTTTCTTTTTATTAAATGTGGAAGTAGTTTAGTTGGTAAAATGTTTTATTTAAACTTTAATCTTTCTAGATTACAGGTAATAAGTTAAATTACAAAAAGTCGTGTGTTCAATTCACACATTTTTATTTTTTATCAATAATTTTTCATAAAATTTAAAAAATAAATCTATATTTATAGTTTATTATTTAATAATTAATTTATATTAATTGTTTTATAATAAATTATTGGTTTGATTTATTATAATATATAGAAAAAGTGAGTAATGATGAAGAAGTGAATGAATTTAATAACCCGATTGTCCCATGTAATCTTTGAGCTTGTAGACAGCGTCTGAATTCTGTCCAGCAGAGACAGACGCGTCCTTGAAGTATCCAATCAATATGACTTTGATTCCCTTGTAAATTGAAACACCAGCTGCACCAGCCTTTCCAAAAACAGTTCCCTCGTCTTTGTCAGCTCTTGTGACAGTGTATTTGACACCACCAATGTGAAGTCCCTTTGACTGGAAGTCTCCCACATTTCCAGACATGATTGCATTTGCAATAGTTGTTGCTTCTGCTTGTTGGATTGTCAAGCCAACCTGTGACATGATTGCTCCATTAGTCGCAAGAATGATTCCACCGTGGCCCTTGCCTGCACCAATCATTGAAGCTGTGTAACCGTCCCACGACATTTGAATGATCACAAACTGGCGTGTATCTTTATATCATGTCGACACGTCACGTCTTTTATTTGTTTATTTATATTTAATTGCATTTTTAGTTGAAACTATTAGTAAACTATTGCAATGTGATTTTCAAGTAGATCGTGTAAAAATGAACAGTTGATGAAAACTTGAATTACTCTGTCTTTCAAATTCGAGATTGAACTTTTAAATTTAAATTTAATTAATTCGTCATATTTCAAATGGTTTGAAATTTATAACAGATATACAATTTTATTATACAAGTATGGTAAAAACCCATCAAATTGTCTTAAAATTTTTAAGCTTTAAAGCAAATTAATAACGATGTTATCCCGAACAAGTACGATATAAAAACGGACAAAAGAATGTGTTGTATAACAAAAACAAAAACAAAATATTAAAATAAAAACCAAAAAAATTCATTTGTTTAAAACTGTTCAAAACATGATCATAACGAGTCTCGTCTCGTGTAAAACCGTAATAAGTGACATCGAAGAACAAGTTTCAAGAACGCGTTTTGGAGTTGGTTCACATACGTTATCTGAAAATTTCGGTTTTAAATTTGAAATATTTTTATGGTTTTGACCAAACAATTTACAACTTAAGGAGTTTAAGAAAAATTTTAGAAATTTACAAATATGGGACTAAAGTTTCTACGAGTACCAAGGTTTCGACTTATTATTTAATTACTAATTGAATAGTAATGAACAAGTTTTTTAATTTATTTCTAAAAACCGTTCCAAATATAACTTTTCTCATTTAGTTATTACAAGGTTATAAAAATTATTAATTATTAGTCGAAACCACAATCCTGGTCGAAACTTTGGTACCATGTCTGTAGTACTGACTTGTAAATGTTTTTTTTAATTTTTAGTTTAATAATAACTTTTTAATTTTGATGATATATTCGGTCTACATTTAATGTTTATTTTCAAAAATTAACACGTTCGCGGTTTCCCCTTTTATTTTTTTTAAATAGCATAGAAAAAAAGTTAATTTTGCTTTTTCTTTAAAAAAAATCATTGTAAACCCGTTTCATATTTTTGAGGATTTTTTGACACACAATATCTTATTTAAAAATATTACAACAACAGAGACATAATCCTCAAGATTTGAACAAAAAATATAACGAAAAGATAAATTGATTGCCATTTTTGGAATTAACCTAAATTGTTAGCACTTTTCCCGTCGTCAATATTTGTATTCCGATAAAACACAAACCATCATTTTTCTCTTTATAGTACACGACTGTAATTCTATCCATATTTTTCGTGTTCATCGACAATTCAAGACAATTTGAAAGGTTCCGACAGTGGTTTAACAACATTTTTTAATTTTAGACCCAATTTCATGTTGTTGTCATATGAAAAAAATGAGGATTAATATCGATGGTTATCTTCTCGACAAGCAGTCCTTCGTCGCTCGACAAATTTTTGTCATCATCGTGATCTATTTATTTTTTTTTCTACAATTTATTTTTTGTTTTTAAAATTAATATTATAATTATTATATAAATAATAATATCTTTATGATTTTGTGTCGAAACCGACTGATTTTATCACGACCAAAACAATAATCAAGTATTATTCCATTTTCAGCTACTGTTTTGTACGCCCCATTTAAACCAATTTTTTGTCCGTACTGATTGGACGCAGATGTCATTCTCCCGCAAGCGGGTATCCGCGACTGGGGAGGATAAAACGTGGGTAAAACGGTAGCACAGACAGATTGTTTGAGTGCGTTTTCTTGAATTTTTAATACGATGCTTTGTATCACCAACCCAAGGTAAACCTGTTCGACATTAATTTAATTGAAACCATACCAATATTTACTTTATTATTTATATACTATCATTATAATTTATATATATTATTAAATATAAATTTGTTTATTCATTTTTTATTATTTATATTTCACAATGATAAAGGGCAATTGGGTCTTTCATGTAAAAAGTTGATGGAAATTAAAACACACAAAAAAGAAAACTTGTTAAGATTTTTCAGCCTTCTGTAATTGGGATGAAAGAAAACAATAAAAGTAAATACTTTACTTGGAATAAAACAATTAAATCAAAAGAATATTTAAAATAAATCAATGATTCAATTCTTCCAGTTTTTCAATAACTTTTTCGATTGGAATTCTTTCTTTGGGGTCTTGTGCCCAAGCATTTTGAATGATGTCAAACTCTTTTATTGAGATGTTTTGTGGTCTTTCTAATTTTTTACCACTGGTTATGAAATCTGCGATATTCCAAACATGTAGAAACCTCTCATCGTCTTTTTTGAACACAAAATCCAATTGTAACACCTCATACATAGTCATTGCAAATGAATAGACATCTGACGATTTCTTGTATTTCTTTCTGTCCAACACCTCGGGTGCCATATATTTTGGAGTGCCAATACCTTTAGTGAAAGTCATGTTGGTCATCAGTAGATTGACGTTTCTTGCACTTCCAAAGTCAGTCAATTTTGCATTCACCTTCTCATTTACATCAAGTGAGAACACAAGAATGTTGTCTGGTTTGATGTCTCTGTGTAATATCCCATTCTTGTGTAAATATGAAATACCTTTAGCTGCATCAAGTAACATTTTAACTCGCAACTTGGTCTCAATTTCATCACTTCTTTTGTGTTTAATTAAGTCTTGTAAACTCCCAAATTGTGCAAATTCGGTGACCATACATATCTTGTTTGGTATAAAAACGGCGCCATAGAAGTGGACAATGTAATCACATCTGAACTTGTCCAACATGGCAACTTCCTTCTCAAACTCATCAATTGATTTTTTTTCATCTGAGTTGTTTATTTGTTTCATCTTTTTAATTGCAACAACATTTCCTCTGTACATTCCTTTGTACACAATACCAAAAGACCCCTCACCAAGTTTTTGTTTTTCTTCCAACTCATGATAATCAATTCGAGTCGTCATTTTAGTTGTTGCTTTGATTTTAATAAGATACACGTCTTCTTTACCACTTTCTATATCAAGAACAACACATGCGATTGTGTCAGATATGTTACTTGAGAAATATGGTGTTAAAAAGATTTCAAATTCGCATGCAAATCCTTTTTTAAGAGTAACTAGTGGAGGGACACTTCTCACTGAATATTGGTCACACCCGTCTTTAACTGTAAATTGAACTTTTTTGATACTTTTTGATGTGTTTCCAATACATATGAGTTCTCTGTTTTCCTCACACACATTGATCTCATTCGACACGTCATCCCCTGTAAATTCTAACACTTTTTTATTTGATGAAATGCATCCCAATTTTGATATAAAAGCTATGTTCGACCGACTCATTTTAAAAATACACACTTTGCGAAGTTCTTTAGTTTTCTTGTGGTGCATTCTCAGTAAAATGATAATCAACACTATAATAGAAACGATCACTAATATAACAAATGCGCATACGATACCCATAGAAATATATATCGCAATTTTAGACTTGTCAATACACGAAGCACCGTCTTCCGATGGTATTTTATTATCAGAACATTTGGCGCATTTGTTGTTTTCAGCATTTTCACAATATTTAATTTCACTGTAATGTACGCAAGTCAGACCAATTATTATGTATTTGCTTTCACATTTATCACAACTATATAAGTTGGTACAAGTAACACAGCCAACACTACAACTATAACAAAGCGGTTTAGATTCACTCAAATAATAGCCACTTTCACATTTAATACATCCACTTTGTGTGATATTTTCACAATTTGTCATATTCTCAAATGGTAAACACAACAGACTTTCACCATAAATTTTGAAATGATTTGGTGCACATTTTAAACACGAAAATTGGTCATTACAAACTGAGCAAGTTGTGTCACACTCAATACAACTTGACTGTGATTTGTAATAACCATCCCGACATATCGCACACCCAACACCGCCCGGCATCACCTGGCGACACTTCTTTGTCAGATCTTCAGATTTTTCACAAGTGTTTGTCACTCTGTTCAACACGGAACCATCTGCACAACTTAGACAATATGACGTGTTAAAACATGACATACAATTAGAAGAACACTTTTCACATGTTGAAATTAATAACATATTTTGAAGGAAGTACCTATTTGAACACTTTAAACACCCTTTTGTTGTTTTAACATCACAATTTGTGTTATTTTCAATATTTTCACATTTTGATGTGCTTTTATTTGTTGTATAATTATAGATATTATTAGAAATCGCATTTATACATTTTTCTGACGTTGATTTTAACTTTGAAGCTTTTTTATAATTCTGTATTGAAACACAAGTGTTTTCAAAAGGGAAGAAACCACCAAAACATTCAACTGTTTGCGGGACATCTTCATTTGATTTTTGATAACTGTATTTTGAATTTACATCATCACTTCTTTTTGAACAAAAATGATTATTATCATTGTTTATATTTGTGTTTGTAAAATAATAATTGTCAAAGCATTTGGTACATCGTTTACCATCCCCTGCATAACACGAAAGTTGTTTGAGTGATAAGCAATTCCCATTAATTGGGAGATGTGTATTTTCGCATTGAACGCATTTACAATTAACATCATATTTAACACAATTAGTAACAGAACAAGTTGCACATATGTTGTTGATTTTACTTGAAAGTTGTTTGCATTTAACACAATCATTTGATTCAAACACACCACAGTTTGTCGATGTCATACACTTGTTTGATTTTAAATCCAAAAGTGAATTTTGTTCACATTTTATTATAAATATGTTATCATTAGATTGAACACAAGAAATTGATAACACGTCTTTAGAAAAGCATTTGATACACAAATTGTTTGAGTCTAAATAGTTGTTGTTTTGACACTTAAAAACGTTTCCATTTTTAATCAAATTTTGTGTATCATCTTTCACACAAACTCCACTTGTTATTGTCGAGTTTTCTTCACACTGCAAACACGAAACTTTATTTGTTTGTGTTTTATAGTAATTACATTTTAAAGTGTCCAAGTCATCTGTTATTTGACAATTTCCAGTGGAAGAAATCCCATCACCACACTCTTCACATGTTATTTTACTTGTCTGCTGGCAAACTGAATTTGTGAATTGCACACATTTGCCATTCAATAAATAATTTGAGGGTTGACATTTCAAACATTTTTTGTTGTCATTTTGTGTAGTGCAATTTGTTTCATAATTGTCACATTCTTTTGTGTTTTTGTTGTATATTTTGTTTTCACACAAAATGCATTTTCCATTGACTAAGACATAAGGTGTAAAGCACTCTTCACACACCGCTTCATATTTTTGTTGACTCATCAATGTTTCATTGTTTTTGCATACCTTACAATTTGTTATATTGTTATAACAATACTCACATGTATTTACACTACTTTGATACATTTGAAGTTGTGTAGGACAGACACACTTCCCATTAGATACTTCAAATGGACTGTTACATTTAATACAAGTCTTGGATGTTGTACTGCATTTGTCGCAATTCGGTATTTCTGAACAAGCAGCACATATCTTATTTGATGGGTAATACCCCTCGGAGCAATTTAAACAGCCACGTAGTCCATCACATGTTGCATTACAATTTGAATCACATTGGTAACATAATCCATTTTCAAGATATGTATTATTGGTGCAACCTTGACAATCAGAAAGTGAAGTGCAGTCAGAACACGATGAGTCACATTTTGAACACGTTTTTGATTCTGGATAAAATCCTTTGTTACATGTGGTGCATCCCAAAGTTGGGTCACACATTTTACACTCTTCTCCACAACTTTTACAAATGGAATTTTCAAGATAATAATTGTTTCCACAAGAAAGGCATTGGGTTGATGTCTGGTCACATGTCTTGCAATTTGAATCACACTTTTTGCACATTTTATCAGAACTATAGTATCCATCTACACAATCAAGACACCCCTCTGTGGTGCTACAATATGATGAAGTTGTTCCTTTACAATGTACATAACAAGCAACACAATTGTAATCATTTAAATAAGTTCTTTGTTTACATGAGGTACAATTGGTTGAAATCACATCACAGGTCAAACATGTTGAATCGCATTGATCACACATTTTATTATATGCATAATACCCGTCAACACACTTTGAACAGCCAGTGGCTGTGTCACAGTGTGTACTTGAATCAACACATTTTGAGTCACAAGACAAACATTGATAGTTGTCCAAATAAGTTCCTGTTTTACAACTGAGACAATTAGAAGACAACTCTCCGTAACACGTTCTGCATTGACTATCACAACTTTTACACATTTTTGAATTTACAAAATAGCCAACAGCACACTTAGTACATCCCTGGATTACATCACAATTAGTTGGATTATCAACACAATTGATATCACACGTTTTACAATTGTTAACATCGAGATATCTCCCCAAATTACAACTCAGACAGTTTGATGAGGAATTGCCGTTGCATGTATAACATGTATTATCACATACTGAACATTTTTTGTTGTTCACATAAAAGCCATCTTTACATTGAATACACCCACTTGATGAAGTGCAGTGTGTTAACGTGTCAATACAATTCGAATCACAGTCAATACATTGATGTGTCGAATCATTCAAGTACAATCCACTTGCACAAGAGAGACAATCAGTCGATGTAGTGCCACATGTTAAACAATTTGTATCACATTTCAAACACCTTTTCCCACTTTTATAATATCCACTTTTGCACTTCATGCAGCCATCTTCTTGTAGACAATACCCAACTTCACAATAACCTTCTTCACATGTGATACATTTGTTATTCTCAATAAAACTGTCATTGTAACAACTTAAACAATTGGTGGACACAATATCACACGTTTTACAAGTAACACCACATTTGGTGCATCTGTAGTTTTGAGGGAAATAACCTTCAATACACTTAGTACAACCATCAACAGTACTACAATACCCATATGCACAATTTGGATCACAGTCATTACAAGTCTTGTTTTGGGCAACGAAATATTTCCCACTTTTACAGCTCAGACAACTTGAAGAAGTCCCCCCATTGCATGTATTGCAATTAGAATTGCATGGTGAACACATTTTGTTGTTGACGTAAAACGCATCTTTGCATTTTATGCATCCATTAATGTTATTACAACTTGGTCCAAAATCAAAACAGTTTGAGTCACATGACAAACATTGCCCATTTTGTAAATATCTTCCACTTCCACAACTTAAACAATTTGAAGCTAATGGACCACTACACGTTTCACAAGTCGAGTGACATGTTTCACATAGTCCTGAGTCAAGAAAATTGAATCCAGTAATACAAGTGCAACTTTTGTAATGCACATAACCATCATCACATTTGATGACTTCTCCTGCAGCACAATAATAGCACACAAAACTTTTATATCCAAAAAGTTTTGAGCCATACGGTATAGCACTTGAATTGACTGTAATAAAATTGACGTATAGTTCTTTGTTAAATACCAGTAGGCATTCATTTTGAAAAATAAGACTACTTATTGACATGTAACTATCAAACGTAATTTGAGAATTTTTACTCAGTGAAAGCATTTGTAAAATGATTGTACTTGAAGACGTCAGTATATTTGATACACCTTCCTTCACAATCACTGTATTCCACGAACGTTGAACAAAAGTCCACTGTGTCCCAGCAGTCAAATCCAAATTGAAATACGTTGAATTGTTCGCACAGTCTGGAAAATTGTAAGAAGTATCAACCAGACCATAATAAGTGGGAATACACACACACACTTTATTAGTTAGATCCTCAGTGTGTACAGTTAAAACTAACATATACCGAAATATATTTCTTTTATAGCAAACGACAGCAACTTTAAAATCGGCGTATGCACCACTATCAATGAAAGTCACACTGTTGGGATTAATTTTTCCAGTAAAGAGGTACATCTCAACAGTGAAATTATTTGACAACGAAAAGCCACTAAAAGAAACTTCGACACTTTGAGAAACATCACCATCAATATAAACAAGAGGTACTGTGGTAAAAACATTTCTTGTATATACAATTCTGAATCTTTCATCAATTTTTGAGTATAAAACAACACCTTTGTCCGAGACATAAATAAAAGGATTTGCATTGGAATATTGAGAAGTACGACAATTAGTTGTACTCCCAAAACATCCAAAAGTGATGACTAAATTGTTTGGTCGATTTTCTTCTTTAACGTACATCCGCTCGGCTTTCGGTCGATTTCTCATAAAGAAGTATTTCATATTGACGCCAGAAGAAAATTCGAAATATCTATCAGCAGCAGAAGTTGCACTTGTAAGGTCCGTGTCCGCAAACGTTTTCATCGCGTTTGTGCAGCACTGGGATGTAAAAGTAAATCGATCATAAGAATAGTAACCAACCGTCCATTGTGATGAACTGCTGCCAGTATTGTATCGAATTTCATTATTGACTTCTCCCCAATACCCATATGAAAGTCCTATCAATAGTAACAATAAAACAGCCATTTGTAATGATTTGCTTTGACAGTCCACATTTTTATAAACGAAAAAAGATTCTTGTTGTTTTACAACAACAGGTAGCTGAATATTGATTTAAAATTAGAATATAGAAATTTAAATGAAAGATTTTATGATCGTAACAAAACAAGTTGTATTGTTTATTTATCATTATTGCTACATAAAAACATAAAAACTTTCATTTTGAAAAACTTATAAAAAGACAACATCATATTTCATTATAAAAATCCATGTTTTAAGACCTTTTTATGTTTTTTAGTTTTACCAAATATTTTTATTCAAATACCGAGTTAATAATTCTAATGATATTATTGTTATAGAATTTTAATTCATCTAATAGTTATTCTTTAAAGGTTTGCAATCAAACCTTTAAAACAGTAATTTTAAAATGTGGATTCTCTCAAGAATAAGAATTTTATTAAATTAAACCTTAGACCCCACTCTTTAGAAACCAACTTTTTTTGTATTATTTTTTAATGATCATTCTTATCTAAAAAAATATATTGTAATAACAGAAAAATTAAAATCCATTGAATTATTCTTTTTTAAATGGTCACATTGAGTTAGTGGATATTAAACTAAATCGATCATTAAAGGGGTGTACATTCTCTAAAGATTTAAACCAATTCCTCTTTAAACAAAAAAGAGGAATTGATATATAACAAGTGAAATAAAATATTGTTAAGACTTCAGTATAATACAAACAACAATTTAATTAAATAATTTTTATTATTTGTATATAAATGATATATAAAACATAGAAATAAAATTAGACAACATTTTAGTGTTATCACTTAATGTCAAAAAAAGTAATGCTAAATTATTTGACTTTGTTAGTTCCAAAAACGTCAATTTACTGATGACTAACATGACTTTCACAAAAAAAATTGGCACTCCAAAATATATGGCGCCCAAGGTATTTGACAGAATAAAATACAAAAAAGCGTCTGATGTCTATTCATTTGCTAGACTATGTTTGAGTTTTGTAATATGATTTTGTGTTTCAAATCATCAAAGATACACTTTAATTGTATTTTTATTTTTTACAATTAAAAAAACAGAAAACTGTTTAAAAAATTTCAAAACATAATTTAAAATCAAAAACAACAATAATCACATCAATACAATAAATTTTATAACTTAATTCTTAGTTTTTAAATTCAATACGGTTCTAACTTTAAAGAAACAATTAATAAAAAATAGATAAACTGAAAAAAATAAAGTTTTTTACATTTAAAATAACGCCCTTATTTTTGTTTTGGCCTGTTCTTACAAAGATATTAATCCAAGTTTTTATGATTTTCCTTTTTTGGCTTGTGTATAGTTTATGCACAAAATACAAACTCTAAAAAAACGGAAATTTATTTAATAAATTCGAGATTTCCTGATTTTTAGACCACTTGAATTATGTTCAATGTTATTTAAAGTGTTAATATGAAATTAATAATTGAAAATAACAATAATGTGTAAGATTCATTTATTAATATTTTTCATTTGAATTTTTGGTTTTGAATCCATTTCAAAATTCAAATCGTAATCACTCTGTTGCATCACAGGGATTTCATATTTGAGTGAATTAATACAAGCAAATTCAATCAATTTATCAACATTCAAATTGTTCTCTGCAGATGTCTGAAAATATCCGAGCGCTCCAATTTGTTTAGCCAACAAGACTCCTTCGTCATCTTTTACAAAATTAGAACGTCTTATAATGTTCTCACTTTTTTCAAAACGTAAGTCGACTTTTGTCTCGACCAAAACAATCAGTGAATTTTGGACAAACCAATTTGCCTCTTTCAACCATTTTTGTTTGACATCCTCAAATGATGTTTTTGAATCAGCAGAATAACAAACAAAAAATACAGTCGCATTGATAAAGGAAAGTCTCCGCAATTTGTCATATTCATCAGCACCAGCTGTGTCGTAAAAAGTAATTTCAAAATTTTGATCACCAAAGGATTTATTAATTTTTTCTGAATCAAAAACAGTTGGAATGTATAAATCCTTTTTTGAATTATACTGATTTATATAAGATAAACAAATTGAAGTTTTGCCAACAGCACCGTCGCCAATTAAAACTATTTTGATTGGAATTGCATTTTTTGACATTGTTTGATAAATCGAGTTTCTTTTAAAAATAGATTACTGTGAGTGTTTTAATAATTTCATTTTTTAGTTATATTTAAATATATACTTGGGGGGTGTGAGGAACCTGACGAAACTAATGGGCTTGACCTATTGTTTTATTATCTTTTTTACTATACAGAGTTTTCCCGGTTCTATTTAAAAAATAACAAAAACTATAAATAATTTATAAAAAAAATGTCAAAAAAAGGATTCTTAAGGGTTTCTTGAGGATAAGGTGTATCCTCAAGATCAAAGCTATCCTTATTAAAAATATTTTTCTGAGGATACAAAAATAAAAAACATAAGGTTCAGTTCCCCATAAGGCCCACTTTCATAACTCAAGTTATAATTTACACTTAATATTTCGAGTTAAAGTTCGAATTTTAAATAATGGTAATAATTTGTCATAAATGCCAAAAAATTAAAAACAATCAAAAAATCGATACAATAATTTATAAACATAAACAATAATTATATCTCGCGAACTTGAGACGGGAAATAACAAAACGTGAATTATACTTGTTCATATTATGATTATAAACTTATTGAGATTATTTCCGAATCCGTCTTTATAACATAATAATTAAAATTTACGTTTAAATTGATAATTGTTTTTTTATCAAAATGAAAATTGAAAAAGTCGAAAACACTGATTTTTTAAAAATGTGATTTAAAAATAACAAATATATTAATAATTTTGTAATTTATGCAATTATTCAAATTTATTGTAATAACAAAGTTAATCATGTTGTGTATATTTTAATACGAATGTTTCATTTTGATATTAACTTATGTTTTAAACAAATTTACAGTTCTGAGGATGGCAATCATTTTCTGAGGATGACAGAAATAGAAAGTTTACACTTTTACATCTGTCTGAAATGTATATTGAGTAAGTTACTATTTTTGAATATGGGAACACGTCATTTCACTTTTTAGATGTTTAAGTCTGTGTTGATAATGTCTGTTTGTTACACGACTTACCATCCTCAGAGATATTTATAGCACTGCCACTATTGATTTAAAATTCTATAAATAAAATTATCAAAGAAATTTTATAAAGTGAGTTTTGTTAATTGATTATATCAAAAATCGTCAAAACATAACAAAAACGCCAAATAATATATAAAATTGATTAATAAATTGAACACATTTCTATTGAGAATTATTATTGTATAATAAAAAATAATATAAACATTTATTTCTTGTGTATATATGTTTTGAAATATAAATAAAACCGTTTAAAACAAAAATGATTTTATTTTAAAAATTTGTTCATTTATCAATCGTTGTTTTATCGATCTTCAAAACCTCTCTTTTTGAATTTGCGCAAATACATAAATTGTCATCGCATAAAGTATACATTATTAATACGTTATTTGCTATCAATTTTTATTGTTTGAAATATCATAAATTGATTTGTAATAAATTGTATTTTTTGTGAAAAAGATTAAAAATTGTTAGATTAATTTGTTTTGTGATTTTGATTAAAAAATCGACTTTTTCGATAAATTAAATTAATTTTTATTGTTTTCATATGAACCAAGGTTGGTCAAGTTGTAAATCAAAAAAAAGAAATAGATTATTTTTTTGTAAAAATCAACTGAAAGAATCATCTTTCAAAAAATCCGTAAATAGCATTTTTAAAGAAAATCATGTGTTTCAAAATATACCTTATTTATCTTAGGCAAAAAAATCCAAAATGAAAGAAATTGTGTTTAATATATTTACCATCTTCAGAAAAAATAACAATCCTCATGAATCCCTTTAGCTTATCAAAATAAAATAATATGTTTTTTTGAAAAGAGAAGGTTAGCAACTTTCAATGTTATGAAGATAAATGAACAGCTTATTTTCATTGTTTAAAATAATCAAGAATTAATTCACAAAGCTTTAATTATTTTTGTTTATATGACAGCACAAATACAACTTCTTTCAACAAAGACGGGATTTCCTTTAGCAATAATAAACAAGTTGTACCTCATACAAGCCAACTCGTCTCACCATTTGGCTTGTGTATTCGGCTTTGTTAAAACACTAACTTACTGAATACTCTGACAATTGAAGATCAATTGACACCAATTTCGCAGTATCTGAAGACGGCGAGGTTTAAATCGGATTTATTTTTGGATGAGAGAACATAGTGATAATGATGGCAGATCACGACAAGTTCTAAGAAAACAAGGAGAGCTGAGAGAGCATATTTATGTTTCCGTTGCTCATCATACCAAAAAAGTGTTGGGAGCATTAGAGAGCAAAACAACTAAAACATCATTGCTGCATCATATAAGCGTTCTGGTGTTGTTGCAGTCAATATTGTAAAGATCAAAAGAATGTTCATTTTATCAAAGAGACTTCCAGGTTGTTTCAAATAGCCAACGGTGTTTTTACCAGAGAACACTTGAAATTGTTTATTCTTCTGCCTAGATCAACATATTTGGTCAAAACCGAAGAGGAAAGTTTGCCTTGGAATATCCAAAAGCTGAATTAACAACGAGAGCCATATCAAACAATAAGAATAACGCTTACCGACAACTTAATTGAGAAACAACTAACAAATACCCAAGTCCTTTTTAATACAATTTCAAGTTCTGATTTTATGCTAAGGATGAACCAATACTTTTATTGTTTATAAACTATAACTTATAAATCAAAGTTGTGTTTTTAAATAGAACATTAAAAATAGTTTTATTTAAATATAGTAAATAAACCATTAAAAGTATAAGTCAAGCCCCTCAGTATTTTTAAGCCCCTTACTTACCCTACTGTATTCGTATTTAAATTCAAATTGTTTCTTTTGATTTTTTTATTTAAAAAAATTGCAAAAATGATTAAAGTGACTTCCCAAAAAGTGCAAGTTAGTTTAAAGGTGTGCAAATTAAGATATAGTTCATTTATATTATTTATTAAAAAATATAATTACGTCAAAGTCGCTTATTTGTGGGTTTTCTTGCATAAAAAGCTGTCTATTTGTAGGTTTTGCTAAGAATTAGGAAGAATAATTTTTGATTTCTTTTAATTATCAAAAATTAATAAAAATAACCATATTTGTAGTTTTTATTTTTTTAATACAGTAGGAGTAAAAATATAAGATGCTGAGAAAAAAAGTGATTCTAATCTGAATTTAAATTTATTTTTGTGTATTTCATTTTTTAATTATTTGAATAATTGGTTTTTAATAAATATTTTTATTTTTATTAAAAATTACAAATAGTTGCAAGCATCCTCCTTTTATTAGCATACCCATATGTCCTTTTATTGAAATTATTTCTTTGATATTGGAAGTTTTTTGATGTTTATTTATTTGTTTTATTAAATAGAATATAATATATAACAAAGTTAAATTTGGTAATAATTTCAAAAACCTAAATGTGCTTTCTTTGTATTTTCCAACAGAAAATAATAAATACAAAATTATTTGGGTTTTTTTTAATTTAGAAAAATTATATACAGTCAAAGGCGTGTATTTGTCGTAATTATAATTGTAGAATTTGCTTAATTGTCGCACAAATGGCCAATCATTTTGGTTTACGACAATTAAATATTTTGTTCTCGAATCTGTAACTTTTGGTGAATTAAAAACTAAATTTTTGTTACAAAAAAATTCTACACTATTCACTTATTTACAACAAATAGATACTTTTTTTCTGCTGGATTTACGACAAATAAACGCCTTTGACTGTAGATAAAACATTTTTAGTGTATATGAGTAAAAAAATAATTATATTGTTTGTCTGATGTATATTAATTTTATCAGTATTCAAATTGAATAAAAATAGCAAAATAGCGAGTTACTCACTGTTCGATCTTTGAATATTCTGAACCTTTCTTTTTCTTGATAGTAATGATGACCACAACGACTACTAAGATAATAACGGCAATAAGTAACACACCACCCACAACCCCCAAAGTGATCCAGAGCCAGGTCAAATCTTCTTCCGAGCTCTCAGAGAGTTCGCTCGAGCTTTGAGTGTTGTCAGTGAAGCAGTTCAAGTCCAACCCAGGCAAGTAATATTCAATAGTAACTGGGACTTGCGTAGGGTCTGTGTATTGATGAACAATTTTAGTCTCTTCAGAGTACTTTGCACAGGCCCCACAGTTCCCATCAGTTAAAGGTTCCGTACATACAATTGGCCCACATGTGTTCTTCTCAGTCACTTTGTTGTAAAGACACTTCTCGCACTTCCCAACAGTCTCTGTGCATTTTGTACACACGAAATCAGTGCACGTGTATTCCGCACAATAATTCGATTGGTACTCACAGCGGTCGGAACACACGGCGTCACACTTGGAACACGTGAAGTCGTCATTCATGAAATACCCAGCAAGGCACTCAACACATTTTGTTAAACCAGATAACCCAACGCCATACGTCTTACAATTCTCTGTGCGTGGAACACAAATTTTGGTGTTCGTAGAATCTCTTTTATACTCAGAACTTCTACATTGCTCACAATCACCAGCTACATCCCATGAGGTGCAATTACTCCCTTTGTAAAGACACATAAAAGTGTTGTCATTCACAGTCTCAAATACACAGTTTTGTCCTGACGCAGAACACGCTTCTTCACTCTCAGCTAATTCATTGCATTTGTACGCTTCGTTGGGGCTTTCTTATTGTTATTTCAATTCATATAGAACGGTTTTAAAAGTAATATAATTATATTAATTAAAATACTATTATTATTACAACTAGACAAGTTTATAATAATTAATAGTTTGTAATCTATTAAAATATTAATTAAAAATTTAATAAAATTTGTAGTTTGCTCGTTCAAAATTTTATCATATTTTTATTATTATTAATAATATTTAATTATTATTAATTATATATAGTATATTTAAACCATATATTTTAGTATTAAATATAAATTATAATATATATATAGTAAATATAGTAAAAATAAGAATAATTATATTAATAATAATGATAATTAAAGAATATAACTATTTTTATTAAACTATAATCATATTATTATTTAATATTAAATATTTAAAATAAGAAAAAGAAAAACAAACTCAAACATGTACCATCTGTCTGTAATATATATTCTGGTAGACATAATGAACACGTTGTGACACCGTTGTTTGAGGTACAAACACCACACCCATTTGTGCATGCTGTTTTTTAATATCAAAAAATATAATACTTTTACTATTAAAAAGTGTTATTATTAAATGTTTTTATATAACAACACGATATAATATTAAGACAAACCTTCACACTTTTTCGTCTCAGTGTCATAGGCATAAGCACTCTCACACGTCTGGCACACTTCAGAAGAGCATACAGCGCAATGTTCAAAACAACTCTTACACGTCTTTTCTGCCGAATAAAATCCATCGTCACAATCAGTGCATTCTACCTTCGAAGAAGAGAAGAGGCAGTGCTCTCCATAGATTTCTGTTGCACTTGTACATGTATTGTCATCCATCAAAATATAGCTAGGAAGACACTCAACACACGTCGCCGCTTCGCTGGCTGTTTCAGTGTAAATGTTACAATAAGGCGTGGCGCCCTCTGTAATTCAGTTAAGTTACATATACTATAATTATAACTCTATTTTATTATAATAATAAAAAAAATATAACTATAATGCAATAGTATAATTATTATTAAAATAACTATATATAATTATAGTAAGACTATATAGTTATTATAACTATTAATATAATATGATTAACAAACGTTCACACGTGTACGTGGAAGTGTTTAAGTAGAACCCTGTGACACAAGACTTGCACTGATATGGATGGTCAGGGGAGTCATAAGCCGTGCAGTATATATCACTTGTCTCACACGTGTTTTGAGCTGTTGGGTAATAGTTAAGAGCACATTCAGTGCATTTGCAATTTCCATCATAAGTAGTGCAATGCGCAACTTCTTCACACTGGGTGCAGACTTCGTTGACTAAGAGATAGTTGAAGTAACACGTCACACATCGGCCATTTGTATTATAAGACAGACATCCATCTGTTCCCTCTTATTGTTAATATTTAACAAGTTGTTGTGTGTGTGCTATTAAAGGTGTGGAATAACAAACCAACACAGCCCTTTGTGGTTTGATCGAGTTTATATCCAATTTCACATTGTTGACATGTGTCTTCATATACTTGAGCACAATTAAGAGCACTTTTGTCTATTGGTCATTTTCTGTATTTTTTAACACCACATGAAAATGAAATTTAATAGTAATTTTTATTATTTGGTATAGAATTTGTCATTATGATAAAATAATAATATATAATAATAATATATAATAATGTTATAATACATACATAATATATTTAATTTAATTAGCAATGATAAAGTAAACTTATTCTAATACAGTTATACTAAATTAAAATGTTATTAATAAATAATAGTTTTATAAATTATAATACATTTAATAATAAAATATACTATAAATACTATATTTACAAAAATTAATTATTATATTATTATGATGTTAATTAATAAAATATTTCATATGATTTATATTTAGTTTTAAATATAAAATAATGTTAAATAACAATCAACAATGTTATAAAATATACATGTGTATAAACTTAGTAAGTCGTCACATTAAATATTGTAGATGTATTGTATTAAATATTAAAAATATTTTTTTTTATTAAATAACAAACGAATGCATACACCATCTTTCAATATGTAATTTGTTTTACACCCAGAACACGTAGTACTGTCTGTGGAACATAAAACACACGACGCCGTCGAACAATCTGGGTTTGAGGTTTCGGCACTAATTTGAACAACCAGGAAGGCAGTTAATAAGACTATCATCTGATTTTTTTTGTTTGAAAACGAACTGAAATATATATTTTTTTTATATCCTTTGGAAACTCGTCACTGCATATTAAAACATTTTTAGAATAGATTTTTAAAAGAATTTTTGAGAATTTTATTTATTTTAAGTTAATAAACATTTTAAGATTTATATGTTTTATTTGTGTCTGTTTTATTTTAAATACAAATTGTTAAGAACGTCATTTAAACTCGAATAAGAAGTCACATATGTACTATATACATTTCTATATTAATACAGTAACTCAAATTTGTTTATAAACTTTGTCTGTTCCTCAAATGTTGTTTTAAAGACAAAAAAGTATTGATTTTTGTTTTAAAATACGGGAATTAAATAAAAATAAAAAAACAAATAAAAATGAAACAATGATTTTCAAGTTTTTTTTAAATTCCTGAAATATTCTGCTTATAATTATCCAAAAATTGTTGGACAACATTCAGACCAGACAAAGTTCAACGAACGACTAATGTAAATAAATGACTGTTATATTATAAAATTTATTTATTTACACGAAAATAACAGCAAACTTATTTAATTGATATAGTTTATAATTGATTAAAATAGAGACCTATACTTTTATAAAAACAAATTTCTTTAAGAGGTCTATAATTATACTATATATTTTTAAGAGCTAAACAGTTTTTTGTGTTCCATTAAAAAATAGATATTTTCATATTAGTATTTAAGTTAAATATATAATATAATAGAATAGAATAGAATAGAATAGAATAGAATATAATAGAACGAAAAAAGTGGGATGCTGAGAAAAAGGGAAATGCTAATTTAAATATTAATTAATTTAATATTATTAATAATAAATAATTAATATTAATTTATTTTGGTTTTTTCATTTTATATAATATATAATATAATAATTTATATTAAAATTAATAATAATTTAATAAATTTTCAATTGAAATTAACTAATAGTTACAAGCATCCTCCTTTTTCTAGCATCCCATATTTCCTCCTACTGTATATTTAGTCTTAACATTGTTATAAAGTAAAATCTGAAAGAACAATAAAATGATAAAATAAATATTGGAAACGGCTTCTCAAAAAATTACAATTATATCGTTTAAAAGGTCCAGTAAATAATAAAAAAAAGTATAATTGATTTTTATTATAAAATTATTTTAATTTAATTAATCATTTTATTACATTTTAAAACAAATATTTAGTTTATTATTTACATATTAAAAACAAATAATATTTATAATAAAAATTGTATATTTGTTATAAATTTCAAATTAATTAAAATAGAAGAAATTAATGAACAAATGGATTTTAAATAAATAGTTTCATCTCGAATTTGAAAGACAGAGTAATTCAAGTTTTCATCAACTGTTCATTTTTACACGATCTACTTGAAAATCACATTGCAATAGTTTACTAATAGTTTCAACTAAAAATGCAATTAAATATAAATAAACAAATAAAAGACGTGACGTGTCGACATGATATAAAGATACACGCCAGTTTGTGATCATTCAAATGTCGTGGGACGGTTACACAGCTTCAATGATGGTGCAGGGCAAGGGGCCACGGTGGAATCATTCTTGCGACTAATGGAGCAATCATGTCACAGGTTGGCTTGACAATCCAACAAGCAGAAGCAACAACTATTGCAAATGCAATCATGTCTGGAAATGTGGGAGACTTCCAGTCAAAGGGACTTCACATTGGTGGTGTCAAATACACTGTCACAAGAGCTGACAAAGACGAGGGAACTGTTTTTGGAAAGGCTGGTGCAGCTGGTGTTTCAATTTACAAGGGAATCAAAGTCATATTGATTGGATACTTCAAGGACGCGTCTGTCTCTGCTGGACAGAATTCAGACGCTGTCTACAAGCTCAAAGATTACATGGGACAATCGGGTTATTAAATTCATTCACTTCTTCATCATTACTCACTTTTTCTATATATTATAATAAATCAAACCAATAATTTATTATAAAACAATTAATATAAATTAATTATTAAATAATAAACTATAAATATAGATTTATTTTTTAAATTTTATGAAAAATTATTGATAAAAAATAAAAATGTGTGAATTGAACACACGACTTTTTGTAATTTAACTTATTACCTGTAATCTAGAAAGATTAAAGTTTAAATAAAACATTTTACCAACTAAACTACTTCCACATTTAATAAAAAGAAAAAATTATATGGTAATTTATATATTTTGGCAATTTAATACAATTAATAAAAATATTATTTAGTCTAATAACAACAAACTCAAAAAACATTTATGAAGTAATATTTCAAATTATAAAAATTGAATAGAAACGTTCATACAAATTATCACCAACAATAGTAATAAAACAAGTTCTGTCATTTTTCTAATACTATTTAAAACAATTGGTTCATCAATTAAATCTGAAAACACCACATTCTTTCCTTCTTTTAATACACACTGGTTTTTGTGTATTTTTCGACTTTAATTGCTTTTCCATCACACGTTTTTCCATTAAATTTTTTGAGTTTATAAGTGTCATTATTTGTTGATGCTTGTAATGAGGTTGTTGTTCCAATTTTTGTGCAGTTAATTTTATACAAATTAATTTGTGGCGCTCCAATTGTGTCTTTTAAAATACAATTTTCTGTGTTACCATATTTAAATTGTGAGACTTTAAACTTTGGGTATTCTTCTAAAAACTCTACAAATCGAATATTTGTGTTGTTTCAACTTCTTTTAATGAATTACAATCAACACCAACAAAATACATCACAACATCGTTTTTCTTTGAAAATTTTAAAGAGCCACTTTCACCATCAAAATAACATTTATTGAACTGGTAAACTATTTTAAAGTCACTTTTTGTAGCAACACAAGTTTCACCACCTTTTAATACACCTCGTATTATTTCTTGTGAGAATATTGTCCTTTTATATAAACACAATTTCAGTACACTCACCAAAGTTGTAATATTCAGTTGTCTGCTGACCAACACATGACATCTCTGAATACTTTGCAATTGTGTACACGTCACCGTTTTTACCGTATTGAATCGACTTATCTCCACTCATAATATAGCACGTCGTGTTGTGTATTATAATGGTTTGCTCAACTTCATCTACAGAAGAAACACATTGATATAAATTACCAAAGTAATTTTCGACTAAATCGTGGGGAGGAAGTCTCTCTGTATATTCAGATGTGTATGCAAAATCAGCTGATTGGTATTCTACAAGTTCAAATGATGTTAATCCATACAAGACTATGATTATTTGATTTATTCGAACAAATTTAAGATAAGTGTTTTCTAGTGTAATGTGCACTTTATTAAATTCAAAAACGTAAAGACCATTATCTACGTTTTTTGTTTCAAATTTGGTTGTATCAGAAATAGTTTTCTTGGGTTTTGTAGATATCAAATAAAAAATTGTTAGATTTGACCATCATCAAAAAGTCCACATTCACCTTTCAAATTTATATTTATCTCATTAGTTTCATTAGAACAGTCAAATGTGGGGAAATACATATATATATATATATGAATCACCACTTTTATTTATTTTTAGTGAGCCACTTAGTGTCACTGTACATTCATTAACATTTTCTATTATAAATTTCGAGAATGCGTTTTCATCTTCAAAAAGACAATTTGAATGTAAGTTGTAAACTCCTCGCATTATATCATGTGATGGTAGTGTAACTAAATAATTAAATGTTCCCGCTGGTTCTTGGTTGTCTGTTTCATAGAGAGTGTCACATGAGTTTCCTTCATAAATTTCGGTAATATCATTATAATGTAATATCTTGATATACAATACTTTCTCATCATTTGTACTATTATAAACACACTTCCCAAGCTCAAAGTACACCATTTGATGCGTTTCATGATCATAAATTTCAGACGCATAACTCGCATTTTCATCAACTGCACTTTCAAAAATTGCATCTGCAAAAATGACGCCATTGGAACACTTGCCATATTCATATATTTCGCGATTTATTGGAGAGTCGGAACAATCGTTGGTTGAATAAGTTTCAAATACATAAGTGTCATCTATTCGAGTCACTTTTCTGAAGTATTCTCCAACTGCAACACAATTTCGCGATATCAATTCGTAATTTAAATATTGTTGTTCATCCGTTTTTGTACACTTTTCAGTATCACTGTATATGTTTTTAACAACGTAATTCTCGGGGAAATTGACGAAGAAACGCATATTATAAAGTTCGCTCTGATCTCCAATTTCGACAAGATTGTCACATGAAAGTTCTTTTTTCAATATCACTATTTTTCTAAACCTTTCGAGTTTGAAAAAAGTCCCATCGAAACTTCTATGACATTTATCTAAAACATAAATTTCTACATTTTTTCCTTCTTTTTTCACTGCAAAATTTGCATTTGGATCAACGGCTGGTTGAATAACTTCAGAGAAGACATCTAAAGTTAACATTAAATATGTCTGACATTATTTTTTTGTTAAAGTTGTTTCATTAAGAGCATTTCCAGTGCAGTCATTACTTAGATAATATTTAATTTTGTACTTTTCAACACTTTTTATGGTTTCAAAAAATAGATGTATTAGGGTCTGCGCCAGCATACACAGAACACCAAGCCTTATGGTATTGATGTGGAAAGTGCAGTAGGGTCTACAATTAAACAACCAATAAACTCTCCATAATAATTAAAAACGAAATCGTGCTTTGGGAATGTAACTTGAACAACAAACAAAAGAGTAATATATTGGTCTGAAAACTTTTCAAGTGCAGAAGAGTTGAGATTTGATGTGTAATAACATATTTTTTTAAAATCTTCTTCTAATTTAATGTATTGGTTTGTGGCGCAAAATAACATTTACCAATTTCATAGACAATGTGAAGTGTATTGGTTTGAATTGCAAATCGAAAAACAGACAATCCAATAAAGATGAAAAGTATAAATCCTTTCATCGAATTTGAATTTTTAAGATGAAATTTAATTGAATTAATGTTATCTACATTAAATCATATTATATTTAAACTAAAACAATATTATTAATAAGTTTTTTGAATATAATAGCGAGTTATTTTATCGTTTAATGTTTATTGTTTTTATTATTCAATTCAATGAAACATCGAAATTAAAAAAGATTTAACAAGAATATGAAATTTACTTAAAATTTGTAAAAAATTTGTTATATTTAAAAAATATATAAAGTCTATAACATATAATTGAAACAGTCAAGTTTTAAAACCTTTTTGAATGTTATGTTGATAAAAACATTTAGCAATTTCACGGATAATTTTATAATGGCAAAATAGTTTAAAATACGACTAACCATTTAGTATAACACGAATCAAGTTTAATTCATTTGTCACAATAAATATAATTACAATCGAATAAAAAATACATTTTTATAAAATTGACAATTTGATTTGTGTACAAATTTATTATGTTTGCAATTTTTCAGTTTCTCTATTTATATTTTGTCAATAATACAACAAATATTAACCGAATTTGGATTTTAATTAATGTATAACAAATTCAAACAAAATATAATAATTTAGCTCTTATTTCAAACATTAAAACAATTTATTAAACAACACTTACATTTTTAAAAAGCCAGTAAATCAACTATTTTATCAATTGTTATTCTGTTAGTTTGTTCCTGTACCCAACACATTTTAATAACATCATACAGAGGTATTGGCATTTTTTCTTTTCTTTCAAGTCGTTTACCTGACATCACAAACTCTGCTATTTTCCATGGGTATTTAAAGCTATCTTTTTTATATGCCTCACTCCACCCAACCACCTCATACATAGTCACTCCGAAAGAAAAAATGTCCGCGCTTTTAGTGTATTTCTCTCGTTTTAAAATCTCAGGTGCCATATAAATTGGCGTTCCAATACCTTTAGTGAAAGTCATGTTAGTCATCAGTAGATTGACGTTTCTTGCACTTCCAAAGTCTGTCAATTTTGCATTCACCTTTTCATTTACATCAAGTGAGAACACAAGAATGTTGTCTGGTTTGATGTCTCTGTGTAATATCCCATTCTTGTGTAAATATGAAATACCTTTAGCTGCATCAAGTAACATTTTAACTCGCAACTTGGTCTCAATTTCATCACTTCTTTTGTGTTTAATTAAGTCTTGTAAACTCCCAAATTGTGCAAATTCGGTGACCATACATATCTTGTTTGGTATAAAAACGGCGCCATAGAAGTGGACAATGTAATCACATCTGAACTTGTCCAACATGGCAACTTCCTTCTCAAACTCATCAATTGATTTTTTTTCATCTGAGTTGTTTATTTGTTTCATCTTTTTAATTGCAACAACATTTCCTCTGTACATTCCTTTGTACACAATACCAAAAGACCCCTCACCAAGCTTCTTTTCTTCAATTAACTCATCGTAGTCAAGACATGTCGAGTTTTCAGTCTTCGCATTTATAATAACATAAGACATTGAAGACATTCCACTGTTTAAATCTAACGAGACAATTGCGATTTTGTCTTCTAAATTGAAAGTACAATATGGTGTTAAAAAGACTTCAAATTCGCACGCAAATCCACTCTTTAAAGTCACTAACTTTGGTTCTGTTCTCATTAAATATTTTTTTTGGTGTTTGGTGTTGTGATTTGGACTTTTAGATTTCCTTTTCCTTTGTTCCCAACACAAAGAAGTTCTCGACTTTCGAAATTAACTTTAATAAAGTCTTTTGTGTCATCATTATTATTAAAACAAATTTCAGTCTTATTTGTCAGAATGTTGTTTCCAAGTACTTTCATTGAAATATTCGATTTTTTCATTTCAAACACACAAATAGCATCTTCTTTATCTGTTTTTTGTTTTTTATTAATGAGATAGAATATTATGATTATCATTAAAGTTAATAATACCAAAACTACTAATGTCATGACAACAGGAAGTACGACGACCAAACCATAATTTGTCGTTTTATCGCATTGAGTGCCTTCTGGATTGACTTTGAAATTGTCAGCACATTGCGTGCACTTGTTGTTTGATGCAGAAACACAATTTGAAACAGTTGAGAAATGGACACACTGTGAGTCGACTAAAATGTGTGTTGCAAGACAACTTGTGCACTCATTCAGTGATGTGCAGAGTGTGCAGTTGTCATCACACTTATCACACACATTTGTGTGTAAATAGTACCCATCGCCACATATCAAGCAGCCATAAGTGCTTGTGTTGAGACACCCAATTAACTCACTTTGTGGTCTGCAGTATTTATTGCTTGTATCAATGCGATAGAATGTGTTGTTGCAGTCAATGCAGTTGCCAAAGACATCACATTTTGCACACGACTCATCGCATTTGTCACAACTTTTGCCATCGGTGGATCGTTTGTATCCATCTTTGCAAATAGCGCATCCATCGTAATTTGGCATCATTGCCAGACATGTTGTGATGATTTCTCCAAGTGTTGTGCAATCCCCATTTGTGTTTGGATACGAGTATTGGTCACACTTTGTGCAGAATGTCAGATTGGAGCAGTGTGTGCAGGGGTACTCGCACTTCACACAAACGCCGTTTTGGATGTAATGCGTGTCACCACATCGCAAACACCCTTTTGAACTCTTTTCAATGCAATTCGACTCATCGTTTTGGTCTGCTTTTGGTGTTGTTTTGGTGTTGTTGTTAATATCATTTGTTTGTTGTGTGTTTTGCAATTGATTTGAAATTGATTTGAAATAAGTTTTTGCTGTGTTTTGTAGTGTATTTGTCACACAAATGCCGTTGATCAAATTGTGCTTGGTTTGACACTCAGCGCAGTGTTCGCCAACAACTGACTGACATGACGGGAAATGTGTCTCAATCAACTCACACCTCTCAAGTGTTTTGTACTTGTCTGCTGCACACTTCTTGCAGACGCCATCAAACACAGCACAGTCCAAATTGTCAGTTGGGTAACACTTCCCATCTGATGTGATTGTTGTTGCATCATATTTGATGCAAATGTCTTTGTTTTGGATTTCACAGTTTGCAATTGTGTTTTGTGTGCACGTGTGGTCTTCAATGTGGTGATTTGTGATGCATCCAACACAATCACTCGACTTTCTTGTGTTGCATTTGACATCGGCATGACATTTGTAATTGCTATCAAACACATATGGATTTGCACACTTATAATCAATTTCATTTTGATTGATTTGAATACAAAGACTGCCACTCATACACTCCAAAATTCCATTTATTGTTGAAAAATATCCAATTGCTGCCAAATAACAAAATGAGTTGTTTGATATTGCGCAGTGCTGCTGTTGCAGTCCACACAACTCGTCACTTTTGCATTGGAGACACTCACCAACGCCACTCACAACTTTTGTGTATTTGCAGTTGTCTGCTGTTTCTCCACAGTTTGCTGTTGTGATGGTTTCTGTCGCACACACATCACACGTCGTTGTCGAGTGTCTTACACAGTTACTCTCAACATCAATGCAACTCCCATTGACAAGCAGAGTGTTTTTACATTGTATGCACGTTGTGTTCACCTGTTTCACACAATTATCATAATTCAATATTGATTTCTTTATGTCGTAGTTGTAATAAGTACCCTCAGTGTAACCCAACACACACGACTTGCTGTTAGTTGACACCACATATGGCGCAAAACATCCAACACACACAAAGTTGGTGTTGTTGAAAGTGCAGTTGTTGCAGTTGTTGATGGCGTCATAACACTTCATGCAGCTCTGTGTGTCGATTTTGACTTCGCTTGCACCACACTTGTAACACGAAGTGCCATCTGTCACAAAGTCGTCTTTGCAAGCAACACACACTTTTGCATTTCGTGAACATTTCACACAATTGGGATCAATTGTGTTGCACAAGTTGCAACTGTTGTCTTCATCATTTAAATAGTAATTCTCTGCGCATTCAACACACACCCTGTTGCTCTCATTTTCGTCTGAATCACACGTATTGCAATTCCCATTTGATGCACACGATGTACATTCACCTCCAACTTTCTTAAAACCAGATGAACACGACGAGCACACGCCACTCTCTCTGATGCAATTATCACAAATAACTGGACACGGTTTGCAACTGCCAGTCCCGCCTGTGGAATAGTAGCCATCATGACACAATGTACAACTTCCATCAATATAGCCTATCCAGCTTTGCATGTGGTGCACTTCCCGTTTGTTTTGTCACACGACGCACAGTTTGTGCTGCATGCAAGACAGACAGACTGCCCCTCTTCACTTTGGTATTTCATCTCTTCACAATCATCACATTTTGTGCCATATGAGTGTGTGCCACGTTGGCATATCTCACAGCTCTGTGAGGCGTTCAGTTGATACCCTGAATAGCACGTCAGACACTCACCAGTTGTTTTGTCACAGGTGTTGCAAACAGATAAACATGCCTTACATCTGGTGGCACCTTCTTTGGAATACGTATCATCACCACAACTTGTGCACGAAGTTGCATTATGCTCTGAATACGTTCCAGCAGCACACAACTTGCAGCCGTTAGTTGCTGCATTTGCATATTGCCCACCTTTCACAGCCAACACACTGGCCTGTTGGTTGTAAGACATATCCACTTATGCAACTCAGACACTTCCCACTTGCAGCATCACAGTGATCACCACACACATCAGCACAATGTACACACTCGGAATACCCAATCAGACTGTAATACCCGCCCTGACACGGCGTGCACGCAGTACTCCCACCTGTCGATGAATGCGTCCCATTCTCACATTGTTTGCATGCGTTATTGTGCTCGTAATACCCGACCGCACACATTGTACACACTTTGTTGTTGGTGGCATATCCAATTTGACACGATGTGCAATACCCATTCGTTGAATTGCATGTCACACACGTCGTGTCACACTTTCTACATGAAGCGGAACCGCTTGATGAGTAATAGTTAGTTGGACACTCCACACACATGTCGCCACTTGGATACGTCCCTGCCCGACATGGTGTGCATTTGCCATCCGTCAATATATAACCAGAATTACATGTTGTGCAGTTGCCATTTGTTCTATCACAACTACCACATGTAGAATCACAACTTGAACACACAGAAGCACCACCAAACGAGTAATAACCACTATGACACACTGTGCATGTACTTGTTCCCCCATGTGAGGAATACCCAGCTGGACACAACAAGCAGCTACGACCATTGAAACTACACCCACCAACACAACTTGTGCAATTCCCATTTGTTTTATCGCAGGTCGCACACAATTCGTCACATTTTGTGCAGTTGAGAACAGTCCCTCCAACAGAATAATAGCCATTTTTACACTCTACACAATCAACTCCACTTTGGAAATACCCGGCTTCGCACGTTTTAGAGGACACACCAATCAATAACATCACAAGTAAACACCACAACGCATTCATCGTGGGTTTGACGGTGTTTTGTAAATATATTGAGGACATCGTATGCAATATATTGACTTGTATCATATCTATATAACAGTTCAGTTTATTGTTCCAATATTTCTATAATGTTATTTCTATTATTTGTAAATATATCATTAATTTTACATTATAGTTCTTTTAATTATTTTGAAATTATATATACTATTTTAATATTAGGTTATATATTAAAATGAATAGTTAATATACAAATGAACTAGAAATAATACTAAAATATTTGGAATTATTTCGAACAAATATATAAATTTATTTTTTATTCATTGAATGCGATGATGTTTATAAAAAAATTATCAAAATCAATTTAGAGTCAGTCCGTAAATGTTGTACACAGGGTCGGCCAAACGATCATGTTATTGGAAAAAACTTAAAAAACAATAAAATGGTAAATAACATTATCATTTTTGAAAAACAAAAAGAAAATGACAAAACACAATTATTTATACCATATGATAAAATGAAAAAAAATAAAACGATAATTTATATCAAACACCAAAATGTTATTAAATTACTTTAAATACAATATAATAATATTTTTGTGTTGATTTAATTGTACACCAAACCTTTCAATTGTAAATTATACATGCAAATAAAACTTATTCAAAGTTACTCTGATAATTGTTTTTTATTTGGGTGATAATAATTATTTTGATTGATTATTATCGTATTATGAATTATAGTTTTTATCAAGAAAACGAACTAAAATTAAGTTTTACTGTTTTGAACGTAATATGATTCACTCCATTCGAAAAAATAATACATTTTTTGTTTTGTATTATTGCTAAAGATAATAAAATCACTTCTATTTGATTGATTAATTAATACCATAATTTAAAAAGGACACGAATAAACTATTCAAAACCTTTGTTAAATTGACAAATATACATTTGTCAAATAACAAAAATACATACATTAACAATTAATATTAATGTGTATGTTGAAAAGGTATATTAATTGTTTAAATAAAAATTTTAAGTTGAAATCACTAAAACTATTTCTAATAATTTTTATTGGTTGTTAGTATCTTCTGTATATACAACAATTATAAGGAGTGAATATTGTTATTTAATTTTAAAAACTTTACATTTTACCATTTCATATGTTATTTACTGTTCAATTTTTGTTCTTTAAAACTATTTTATAACACAATGGAATGATGATTTAAACAATATAAAAATTTTGTTTGAATCATTAACTATAGTTTTACCAATTTTTAAAAACATTTTAACTCTAAAAAACTTTTTTAGTTTTTTGTTAATAATATGCTAAAACTAAAAATGAACTGACACGTATTAGAGATTGCCACGAAGTTGTTTAAAAACTGGATCTTGGCCGACCCTGTTGTACATTTGACTTTTCCATGTTTTTTATCCTATTTTTCGGGATTTTTTTGATTTTTCCCAATAGTGCGTTTTTATTTTTTGTTGCTATTTTTGTTTTTATCCTAATACCCCCCAAAAAATTGAAAACAAGTCTAATATTCGTAAAGTGTACAACGTTTACAGACTGACTCTATACAATTTGGACACATTGCCTTAGAGCTGCCATAATTTGTAAATTACTTAATATTTTTTTGTTTATTTAGTTTTTTCAAAAAAATAAATACAAATTGAAATCGGGAAATTAGCTTATTTTTTATTTTTTCAAAAAAACCACAATATTTGAATAGTTAATTTGTTATTTGGTTAATAATTTAATATTAATTTAAAATCAATGCTTATTGTAAAACACATGTATCAACAAAACATTAAAAAACATCACTTGTTATCAAAAAATAAAAAAGGACAATAACAATCAATTCAATTTTTGTTTTGGCCAAGTGGTAAAAAACAAATTAATAATATTTTAAATAAAATAAAATAGTCCACTACTTAATCGTATTAAATACATTAAACATTCACATTATCTAATACAACTTTTAAAATTAATTATAATTAAAAATAATTTACATAAATCAGCCTGACAATTATATTTATCCAGTAAAAAATGACAAAATAATAAATAACAGTGACCAATGCGAAATATTTTATTTCCTTTATTTAAATATTTATCGAGTAAATGTTGTATTACAACCACAATTTGATAGTTGTTTACATTGTTGGTATTATTAAATACAAATATTAATATTAAAAAAAATAGTTGATTTAAAAAGTATTCTGTTTTTGTTTATTTATCAACAAAAACTTTGTATTTTGGTTGTTTTTTATATTATTAATCAAATTTGTTTTCACACTGTTTAATTATTGATTGGTAACACATTTGCTCAAAAAATAGAAACTTATTGATAATTAATTGTTGTATTTATCTTTTGATACTCTATTGACAATATAATATATTATTTTTTTCAACTCATTAAAATAGTGTTATTAATTATTAGTTTTAAAATTTTATTAAGATATCATTTTGAATGAACAAACAACAAATATTCAATTGTGTTCATGAATATTTATTGACAATTTATTTTTTCAATTAAAACATATATTATAATGACATTAAAATTTTTGATTTTATTTGTCACTTTTGTATAATTACTATAATATTATTACAAAACAAACAAATTAACATTAAAATTAATTTCATTTATTTAATTGTATAACTACAGCGATAAAAAATAAAGTACAGCTTATATTGATAATTGCACTTAATCAAATATTTTTATGTTTTTAAAACGTCTTTTAATTATCATTGTTTAATTATACAACATAATGAGAATTGTATTTTGATAACACAACGACAGGTATGCTCCAGTTTAATGGATACACCATTATTTTTAAAATGTTAATATTTAATAAAATGAATTGGTCTAATAATTTCATTATTAACTGTTACATTTTTATTAAGAAACTCTGTTATCATAATTAAAATGCTTATATTTTTAAATATAATCATGAGACATCAAACAATATTTATAAAGTAACACAATAAAATAAAGAGAATATTTCTATTTACAACATTTATAAATTTTGATTCGTATATTACACATGCGTGAAAGCAAAAAAATGATCATTGCTTTCATTCAAAAGTTAATAATTGTAAAAAATTAATTTGATATACAAAGTCTAAAATAATTATTTTCATTTAATTGATATTCTATAATTTCTCTCTAGTAGTTTTCAGTAATAACATTTTCAATAAAAGGATTTAAACAATCATAATAAATAACATTTATTAAAAGGAAAGAAATACACAATTTTAATATGGATTATTGAAAAGGTTTAATTTTACTGTTTTATCCACAATGAGTGTTTTAACTGTTATCATATATTTTTTATTTTTATTTTTATTTTTATTTTTATTTTTATTTTTATTTTTATTTTTTGTTTTGTTTTGTTTTGTTTTGTTTTGGGGTTTTGGTAATATTTTTAAAAATATGCCGAATGAAAAATTGTTTAACAATAAATAACACGAAATAAAAATATTTCAAAATAAAATATAAAAAAATAGTAGAGTTTAATTTTTGAGTTTTGCCTTGATGATAATTTAGTTATTAGATTACCGAGTAATTTAACTATTTGGTAATAAAATTACTGAAATTACCTATTACTGAGTAATTTAGTAATTCGAAAATTATTGCAGCTCTACTTCACCTTGCTATAAAATATACAATTCAAATTTGAGTTGATACAAAAATAAATAAAAAATTTCAAAAATTTGTTTTGTGTATGAAGGCAAAAAAGGGTTTAAATAAAAGAAAAAAATAAAAACTTATTATTATTACGTTTCTGTTTTGAACGTGTTGATATAATCGTATTTATTTCATTTGTCGGTTTGATAGTTTTTTCATTCGGCAAATTATGGTTCGTAATAAATAAATAAACAAATAAATAAATAAATGGATACTCTGACATAAAACAAATGATTTATAATTATTAAAAGTATTCAACAGCGGAAGATAAATCAATATAAAGAACATACATTTTATACTCTAATGGAGATTGACAATGAAAACGAGTTAAAAAGATTGATTACCAGTTTTAATTTTATATTTTTCGTATTTCATTTAAAAAAATATGTTTATTTATACTTGGTTACTTCTTTTTGGAAATAAACCAATTTGTTCTTCAAACCCATATTATTTGGTGTTTTTTTTCAAAGAAATAAAAAAGTCGAGACAAAAAACAGTTTTATTTAGTATTGTTCCTATTTTATATTTTTTAAATTGCTAAATCTTATAATCATTTATTTATAATCATGAGTTCACTTGATAGATACCACACGATGATTGTTTCACAGTGCTTCGATTCCATATACAACTTTATTGACTAAATCTGTGTTATCAAAATTTTTAAATACACAATGGAAATGTTCCATTTCAACCCAATTTCTATTAATAAGAATACTATAAAGTACTTTCCATATTTAGAAACATTAAATATAAGGTGCAACGAAGACAAAACTTTTGGAAAAGATATTTTTAATGATAATTTATACACACTTCCAATTGTAAATAAAGATAAAATCAACTTTTATCAAATTAAAGTGTGGTGTTCAGTTACATATATTTGTGTTCATATCCACAAAGGCACAAATATTCAATATAAAAATGTCATTTATACGAAAGAAGACCGAGTCAAATATTTTGAAAAAGTGATACCAAAAATGGTCACAAAATTGGGAAACGAATGCTTTTTTAAAACACAAATATCATTTATAGAAATTCCAAATACAGTCACTTGTCTTCAAGCGAATTGTTTTGCAGAATGTTTACGATTAACATCAATAACACTACATTCTATGTTACAAGAAATTGGAACACATTGTTTTATAAAGTGCTATGATCTCACTTCTTTAAATATACCAAATTCAGTTAATAATTTTGGAGAAAATTGTTTTAATCAATGTTATGGGTTAACATCAATTAGTATTCCCAACACAATTGCTGTTCTTCCAGATTTTTGTTTCTTTAAATGCACAACACTACAAAGTGTCACTTTTCCCTCTCACATTCAAAATATCAATCAAATGTGTTTTGCGGATTGTTTTTCGTTGGAAAGAGTTAATATATCAAATTGTGAATGTTCAATTAGGCGCAATGCATTTTGGTCTTGCACCAATTTGAAATCAGTAATTATAAATGGAAATGTTTCAGAAATAGATAAAGGGTGTTTTGAGTTCTGCAATGCATTGGTCGATGTTCAGCTGCCCAATGGCGTTTCGAAAATAGGCAAAACGTGTTTTAGATATTGTATTTTTCTTCAAGACATCAAGCTTCTTGGATTAAAAGAAATTCCTAAAAGGTGTTTTTGTAACTGTTTTAATTTGGAAAAAGTTATTGTACCAGAAAATGTAAGTAAAATTGGAAAAGGTGCATTTTTAGGGTGTGAAATTTTGACTAATATCTCGATCACAAGTCGTGTAAAAATACTCGAAAAACGATGTTTCTACTCGTGTAAGTCGCTAGAAATTGAAATACCAAATTCAGTGACTTCAATCG
>NW_004443705.1:1940-3858 GCF_000330505.1 Entamoeba invadens IP1 | reverse complement strand
CAAGTTAATGGTAAAAAAGTCATTATTTTGATTGAATGGTTTCAACGTTATTTGATTTTTCGCTTTATAAATTATATTCTCGTTCACTTTCTTTTTTAAGTTTACAAAAGTGACTGTATTAAAACGCCAAGAGCAGCGATTGACACACTTTTATTATTGAAACCAAAAGAAAAAAAGGCAGCCCTTCGGGGAGTTACTATTATTGTTTTTTTTGATTGAATGATTTAGTAAGTTTTTTCATCTTTTTTTTATAAACATATATAAAAAATAATTAATAATAATAAAAAATGAAATAATGTAGACTTGAATTAAAATTATAGACAAGAAGTGATTTTTTGTTGATTACATTACATGTGAACTAAACAATAATTATGAGCAATAATGTAAGATAATACAATCTTTAAAAATAGTATAAAACACTTTTATCACAATAATGAAACATGTCATTAAAAACTGATTGATAAAAATAAATCATTGTTCAATTGTAAAAATAAAAGTCTCGTCACCATTTTTTAAATTATGGTGAAAAGGATTGCATAATTTAAAAATATAGTGATGCATTTAGTTCTATATAAGTCACACAAGAAAATACAACAGTTATATATTACATTAGATGTTATCTTAATATTTTTATTGTATTTGTTATTTGAATAATAAAAAAATGACAAAATTATAAAATTCAATATATTTTTAATGATGTTGTTGTGTTTGAAATAACATAATTTTTTAGTGTGAATAACTTATATATATTAAACAAATCAAGCACTCTGTTTGATGTATCTGTGATTGTTATAGAAATGTAAAACTATGTGTTTTAAGTGTCTTGATTATTAATTTGATAATTTAATAGTTAAATTGTGGTTAATTTCATAGACTAATTGACTTGAAAATGTTAAAATAATTACAAATAATTGCAATTGAAAAGTTTTCTGTTTATCAGTAAATTTTTATCTATGGTCAATATAAGTAGCCAACTAACATGTCAAATGAATGTTCTTATCAATATTGGCAGTGCTTGTTTTGTTATTTAACAAAGAAAATGAAATTATTTCAATTTTTAATTTTCAAGTAAAAAACTTGTTGTGTCTGTTAATAAAATAAATAATAAGTTATAGTTGTTTTCAATTATAGTATCTTAATTATATTTTATTAATTATTGTTATTATTTGTTTGAATAACTTTGTATAGATTATGTTTACTATAATTTGTGTTTGCGACCATATTGTTTTTTAAGCGATTTACTCGTGACCAAAAAACTAAAATAAGTATAAAACACAAATAAAAAATAAACATTTTGTATTTTGTTTAGCCTTTAAACAACACATTTTTTAAAAAATAGAAAGTCTTTTATTTATTTATCAATGTTTTTCATAACCCGATTATTTGCTCAGTTATCAACAAAATTATTATTTCATAAAAATAATGGTATTTTTTTCAATTAAATTGCCACAAATTTTGTTTTTTTCTTGTTAATTTTGAAAACCAGAATTGTGCCGACCCATGGATTATTTACAATAAATGACAACTCAAACTCGTAAATTAAAAATAATTATTTCAACTTATAAATAATTTAACACTTAAAATAACACCCTTGTTTTTTGATTGATGATTATCAATCCAATTTTTAATGATTATCCTTTTTGGCTTGTGTATTGTTTGTGCACATAATATAAACTCTAAAAAACGGAAATTTATTTAATAAACTCGAGATTTTCAGATTTTTAAACCACTTGAATTCTGTTCAATGTTATTTAAAGTGTTAATAAAACATGAAAAATTTTCATATAAAAAAATAACACGTGCTTTTTATAATAATAAAAAGTGTTATTCTATTTTATTATATAATGTTATATAAAGTCATCCTTAAAACTGTACAACTTTGACGTGTCAGTGCAACTTTGTTTATAGTATAATTATA
>NW_004443705.1:0-1840 GCF_000330505.1 Entamoeba invadens IP1 | reverse complement strand
TTTAATGTTAGTTAAGTCGTATTGGAAAGAACTACTATATAACAATCAAGTACAAACATACGTATTCATAACAGACAATAAACTATTTTATATTATTAGATGAAGTGTTTCGCATTTAAAATTAGTATAAGTAATATGGAGGTGGTGATGTGATTTTTTGAATCGGGGGAGGTTATGTTTAAAAATCCACAAAAAGGTATTTCATTCAAGCACATTAATTCGATTTAAAATAGTTATGATTTGTTATTTGATTGCTGTTTTATATTAAATTTGTTGTTTCAAACTTAAAAAACAATAGTTTATATATTAATGTTTTTATTTTTGAAACATGTGTTGTTTAAAATAGATTGTTAACCAAACAAATATAATAATTTTTAAATAACATTTTATATTATAATTTTGATATAATATTATAATTTTATTAATGTTTTAAAACAATTCAACTCAAACAAAGATGAAAATTACAACTGAAATGACGTGTTGTTTGTTTTTTAATTTTAGAAAAAAAACATGTTTTAATAATATTAATACAATATAATGATAAATTGATTAGTTTTATATATTTGAATAGGTATACAATCTTTTGTAATTGACAATTTAATAAACAGAATTGTATATATTTTTTATATATTGTTTTTAAAAACAAAACAATATAAATTAAGAATCTAACACATTGAATGAAATATCCATTTTTCACGATAATATACATGTTATTATTAGGTGTACATTACTATTTAAACTCGAGTCATAAACTAATTTACATCAAATGATTTCTATCATTCTTATCGCGTTTGTAGCTCAAGCTGAATATCTTATGTCCATGGATAACGAATACATGAATGTCTATCTTCTTGATAAGTGTTATTATACTGGAGGCAACACTTATACTAAATATGTGAGAGAAGACAAAAAAGCCAAAGGTTACACATCAACAACAGGTTGTGGTGATTGGCATGATGATGGTTCTTTTGATCTTAAGAACGGTCAGTCCTTTGTCGATAACCTTCCAGAATACTTAGTAGTTGATTATGCATACATTGATGCTAAAGACTGCAAAATCAAAGAAAGTGAAGCAAGACCAATAGAAACACTTCTTAAATCTGGGTGTATCAAAACGTCAGAAACAACTTCAACAAAAACGGAAATTAAAGATGGGAAGTTCATTAAAAATGATTATGATGCATCTAACAGCTGTACTGGAACCCCATCAAATATCATCAACAAAGAAATGGACAAATGCTTCACTGATAAAGATGGCTTTTACCACACCGCCAAAGACTCTGCTGTGACTCTTTCAGTGATCATGGCATTTGTCTTGGCTCTTTTACTCTTAATTATTTTTAGGGAATAGTTTTTTAAATGTATTGAATTTTATAATTTTACAAAAATATAATAAAAAAAATTTAATTGAGTTTAGATAAGGTACCTACATTGACCACCACCATCACCTTTACCAAAAAAATATTTGCCGCAAGTGTTTTTTAAAAAAAGTCCATTTTTCAGCCACTGTTTGTGCGTCCCCATGTCACCCACTTTCCCTGTCCGTACTGTGTGGACGCGGATGTGGTTCCACCTCGTTTGCGGGGGGTCAGGGGGATCCGCGCCAAGGGAGGACTTGGAAAATGGGTGAAACGGTACAAACAGACTGTTCGATTGCGTCTTTATGAGCCTTCTTTTCAATGCTCCGTCTCACTCGGTTTCACCAACTCGAGGTGAATTTTCGGCATTTCTTGAATTTCTGGAATTATTCCAAATATCTTCCCAGTTTCCTATTGCCTGTGATTATAATTTGAATATAATTACAAATAAAAAAAATAAATATTTTATTTTTTTAAATGTA
>NW_004443876.1:0-1112 GCF_000330505.1 Entamoeba invadens IP1 | reverse complement strand
GTGAGTAAAGATATAATCAAATATAAGATGAGTTTAATTAATAACCAATATTGTAAATATAATACAAATAAAACGATATTAATTATTACTCTTTAAAAAACATTGATAAAGAGTTTAGAAAAATATATAGAATTTTTTGCATAAAGTAAAATAATATGGCAAACCATGATAAAAATATAATGAAAAAAATATTTTAATGAATCATGAAAGATATATGATGAAAAAAATATAATACATAGATGTTGGCAATATAAATAGCAATATAACTATTAAATGATCTTGAAATTCGATAAATTAAGATGTTAATCAAAGCCTACTAAACCAATAAATAAATAACTATCGATTAGCCCACATAGTACAGAGGTAGTACATCAGATTGTGGCTTTGATAACCCAGGTTCGATTCCTGGTGTGGGCACCTTTTTAATTTTTACAATGAGAGTGTAAGTACAAATAATAAAACCTGATAATACCCTAATGATTCCGATTATTCGAATATATTAATTAAAATATAAAAAAGACCAAACACTTTAACTTTAAGAAAAAAAAATGATAAGTTGCAAATATGAAAAAATGAAACCATAGAAATTATTTATGATCAAACATTAATAAAAAGAATAAAACATTAAACAAATTAGATCCAAAATTATTCTTATTAAACCATTGAATTTCTTTTTTTACCATTAGAATTTTTTATTTTTTTCTTTTTTAATATTATAAGATCTTTTATTCATTTATATAACAGTACGATATTATTATATTCATTGAGATGTACTTTATAACCGAATATAAATCATTAGTACAACAAAATGAATAATGATAATATTTATAAATCAAATAACAAATAAAAATAAAATTGTGTGAGTAAAGATATAATCAAATATAAGATGAGTTTAATTAATAACCAATATTGTAAATATAATACAAATAAAACGATATTAATTATTACTCTTTAAAAAACATTGATAAAGAGTTTAGAAAAATATATAGAATTTTTTGCATAAAGTAAAATAATATGGCAAACCATGATAAAAATATAATGAAAAAAATATTTTAATGAATCATGAAAGATATATGATGAAAAAAATATAATAACATAGATGTTGGCAATAT
>NW_004443877.1:0-1289 GCF_000330505.1 Entamoeba invadens IP1 | reverse complement strand
TAGTTTATCTATCACACGAAAATTGTTTTCACCAATTCTGTTTATTTTCACATATTAAAAATAATCAAATTCAATTTTAGACTACTTTTCAGTAAAATTATTAGAATCACACCAAAAAGTTGTATAAAAACAATAAAACGTGCTACGGAGAACAGGGCTCTTAAAAACAAAGTTAAAAGACAAGGGTTGATTTTTATTGAATAATGGTTTCAGAAAATTTAAAATAAACTTTTTGATGGCAATTCTAATTTAATGTTTGAATAAAACATAATTGTTTTAACTTGTCTTTTCGATTTTTTGGGGCTTTGTTTTTTTTAGTTGGTATTTAAAAAAATAAAAATAAAAATGGCAAAAGTTTTTCTTTGGTTTTTAATTCAATAAATAAAAATTGGATAATCTGTTGTTCTTGGCTATAATATAACAACCACATTGTAAATATTACAGTATAATTTGACACTTTTTGTTGCTGGAAAAGGTTTTATAGTAACTTTAACACCTTTAAAATATGCTTCACAAGTTGATGTTCAATTATAATTAGAACATAAAATAATAATTATCAATTGTTTTTCAGACTAAATTAAACGGACTTTAAGTGTAATTATATTAGTTAACATTATGTCGCGTTTTAAAACAAACTTGATTATCAAACAGAAGGTGTTTATTTATTTCATATGATAAACGTATTTAAACCAATTGTTGCACCACTATCCATATTTTCAAAAGTGTTTAACAGTCAACATTAAAAAATTTTATTCAATACTTACTTTTGAACATAGAGTCAGTCTTTAAACGTTATTTGGTGCCTTTAAAACCATAAAGATTGAAATATTTCGGAAAGCCGTCCCAAAACCCCATCCCAATTGTTTGGGGTTTTTCACACTTTACCTAATGCCCGATTTTTAGACAATATTAAAGCTATTTTGCCCACCAGATATCGTTTGAGACGAGATAATGTTAAAAGACACGCTCTGTGTTTTATTAAGAGAAAGGACGGACATGGGGCCGAAGGACGGGAATATAGGCCGAAGGATGTCCTTTGTGGTTTAGGGACGTCCTCCCGCTATAAAGGACGTCCTCCCTGTGTATATGGTGTCTTTTCTATTTTTTTCGTGTCCGCGGCATTTTTAAAACTATATAATGAGTTATAATATTACTATGAATTTACTATTATGAATTATAATTATTTCCAAAAATAAAATTAATCAAAGACAAATTTTATACAACAAGTTATTTCGTTATATATTAATGGTTTTTATAAAAAATGCAAATTTAATTAGTTTTCAAAGAAA
>NW_004443707.1:31685-32715 GCF_000330505.1 Entamoeba invadens IP1 | reverse complement strand
TTAAATTATTTTTGTTTTTTATTGTTTATGACTGCATGTAAAAAAACGACAAAATATAAAATGTCTCGACAATATAAATACTTAAGTTAAAATGGTTAGCTAGCCAACTTGAAAATTTTTAGTTAAGATTTATAAAAGCATAAAAACACTTGGTCGATAAAATAAAAACCTCAAAATATATGTAAAATGTAACACTTACATAAGTATATATTCCAACGCCGTTGAAGCAATTTTAAAAGCAATAGAATGTTGAATGGTATTGATTTGGGCGAAATTTATGGAAAATGAAAGTTGAAAAAACTTAAGGTTGAAACCAAACTAAAAATATTTTAAGTTTGAGTTAAATTTGTTGACGATATAATATAACAAACTACAATAAAAGATTATGTGTATTAAAACTAAAATCAATTTAGAGTTAAAAAAGTCGCACAATTAGAAGTTTTAACTTTAAATAAAGTCACAACTATCCTTTTATGTAGCTTGTTTTGAACACAGCAAATGCAATTTTTAGCACTATTGAAATTTGACGACAGGAAAAAATAATCTTGGAAGAATAATTTTGGAAAAAATAATTTGGAAAAAATACTCATTTCAACAAAAGTTCAACAATGTTATAATTTATTTGTAATTGTTTACAAAACATTGTTTCTCAGTGTTACACTGAAATTGAATATAGGCAAGTTTGTTTTTATAACAGGTAATTATTTTAATATAATGCATTTAATTGAAAATTCATTTATCTTATAAAATATTATTCCAATTTTATCATATTGTCATTTTGTAAACTTATCTATTGGAATTTAATTTCTATAATATTCTGTATAATCACTCAAATTATAATTTTTATTGTTTTATGGTATTATCATAAATTGTAGTAATATTTATTTAATAAATCCGATTATTATGTATTAACAAAATTTCATTTTGCGATATTTGAGAAACGGGTTCTTAACAAATAACTCTTGATAAAGAATAAATAAAAATCAATTTATTTGTTTTTTAAGCCTTAACTAATTAAAGGGGTATTGTA
>NW_004443707.1:18559-31585 GCF_000330505.1 Entamoeba invadens IP1 | reverse complement strand
AAAGATATATAACACAATTTAAATTGTTTAATTCATTCTTTTGTTTTAAAGAAAACAAATCGACAAACAGAATCGTTACTTGCATAATTTGATAAATGTAATGAGTCTGTTTATCCATAACGCATAACAAGTAGAAGCCTTGGTTAGTCAATGATTGAATTTTTGCAGTATTTTTTCAATATAATTTTCATTATTACATATTAAAGTTATTATATATTTTACTATGTTTCATAATTTTTTATTAAAAACAGTTTGTCTGTACTCTTTATATTTATAAGTATAGAATGATATATAATAGTATATTTAATTAACTATTATTACTTACCAAAAAATTTAATTTACTTAAATTATATAAAATATTAATTTAAATAATTAAAATTATAAATATTTAGTTTTATAACAATAAAACAATAAAATATTTATAAAAATAAAAATATATTAATAGTTATTTTATTAAAGAAAAAAAATAAACCAATAAAAATTATTATTAATTAATAATATTTATCAAATCAAAAGTTTTAAATCTATTTTAGTAATTTCAAAAATGTTATAGAGTTGTTTTAAATAAAATATTATTACATAATCAAAATATATTGTTTTATTAAAATTTTTATAATCTAAACATATTTTGTAATATAGTAAATAAAATAATTAATGAAATTTACTAATAAACTTATTTTTATAAAAATGAGTCTGTTTATATAGATTAGTCTTAAAACAATTTGATAAAATAACTGAAGTACCATGTTTATAATCACATACATACCACAATAAAAAAACAAAAAGTAGTTAAATAACATTTTGCATGTTTTTTTTCTTTTCAACGCGTTTTCAAGTCGTATATAACTAAAGTTGAGCATTTTGGTGAATTTGCAAATTCAACTTATATTTACCACTTTAAAAACATGATTATTCCTTATATTTACCAAAAAATAACAGTTGTCTTTTTATTTTAAATACAAATATTACTAATTTTAAGTTATATTCAATATAAAAATTTATAATATGTGAATTTAAAATTTATAGTATATCCAAGTAAATATAGTCCAAATATAATTACATATATTTATAATATATTTGTATTTTATGATATATTAAAATATTTATAATATATATATTTTTTTAATGAAAAACACAATTATATGATAAAAATTAATACAATTGTTAAAATCAATGCTATTAATATATATATATAAAAAGTATAACTTTTGTCTTTTATTGTTGTTAGAATCTTATAAATAACAAACATATGCAAAACCCAAATACCAACAGACGTTTTGAAGAGTTCCGTACTTTTTACACTTTCGAAATAAAAGCGCAACTCCCACACGATCGTTTGCGTGAATTTCATTATTGTATTTTCTGTGGAAAAATGTTTAATAGACGCAAATATGTCAAACACGCTGTCAACGCAAAACCTGAAAAAAAACAAATTTAAAAGTGTTGGCAATTTTAAATTTTTTGATGACAATTTTGACAAATGTAATTTAATTGCGCTCAACAGTCAGCTCGTTGAAGAGGAAAAAACAAATCATGTGAGTTGACTGATAATGAAATGGAAATTGCACCAAATATTTATAGAGGTGCTGATTTGTTGAAAGTGAGGAAGGAACTTGAGTCACAATTGAGACAAATAGGTTATACTTCATTTGAGGACCTTAAGAAATATTTATTGAAAAGATTGGAAGAAACTGTTCGTGTTCTTCCACTTATAGATTATCGCACATTACGAATAAATACTCGTGTTTTACACAGCGAGTCAACACAAGAAGCACTCGACAATATCAGTAAAAGTTTAAGTGTTCCTATTATTAATTGTGAAGATGTTGTTTTACAAAATTCAACTGGTATTGTCGACTCCAACACTGAACAACAAACGTCTGTCGTTTCAAATGATATTTCCGTTCATCTAACCATTCAAACAGGAAATACGACACATGTTGATTATTGCCAGGATACCGACAACGAATCTCAGAATACTAACGATTCGACCAAAGAAGAAATAAAATTTACTGTGTTTGAGATCGAACAATTGGAAAAAATGAACTATATTAAAGAGCTCCTCAAACCAGAGAATAAATACTCCGCAGAGTACATCGCACAAGAAACCAACAAAGAAATACATAAACGACTTGGTAAAAATGTTGACAGTTATTCAACAACAAGTGATGCTAAAAATAAAAAAGGCAGCTTTATAACGATGATGGCTGCATTGATGATGGGAGCGTGTGGGTTGACAAATAATCAAATTGATGCCATGTCAAAATTGATATCCATAATTTTGCTCATGTCCAATGTTCCTAAAAAGTCGTTAACACTGCTCTCAGTTCTTCAACTATGCAACGGAGATTTGTGTTAATTTCGAAAAAATCCAGATATGAACTACAACTAATCTTCAAGCAGTGTGACTATTATACATTAATGGCCGATTCAGCAATGTACAGTGGGGTTGAATACTTTTCGCTCTTTGTAAGATTCGTGTTTTCAGATGGATCATTTGAAGAAAAAAGAGTCAAAATAGAAAACTATGACGGCAAAACAGATGCTGCGGGGTGGCTCAGTTGGATAATGAAAATATTGGAATTGATGGATGCCGACCTCATCAAATGCATTGGTGCTTGTTTTGATGGAGCTTATGTTCTGATACGAAATGGTGGGCTCTCTGGTAAACTCCTGGCTAAAATAAAAGAGAGAGACGGGCTGAACGGATTTGATTCAAACTACTGCTTTTCACACAGAACAAATAAAGCGACTGAAAAGTGTTTTGAATCTCAATGGGGGCTGGCTATTGAAAGTTTCTTGGACGGGTTAACAGTTCAGACAACAAGAACAGCATGGGATCAATTCTGTGCCAAAAATCATATCAAAGGTGCAGTTCTCAAATTGGTTCAACGATCCGAAACAAGGTGGCTCCAAACAGTATTGATTCTTGATAATATGTTTGAGAATCTGCCTTCACTTCAAGAATTTTACAGTGAAAGAGAACAATACCAAAAGCCTTTTGGACCTCGCAACATTATGGGTGAGTGTAATGTCAACTGCAAATTGTTTGTTGCGTGTATGTTCTTCACTCAAATAGTGCTCAGTAAGGTGAAGATAATTAACGATTGGCTACAGACCGCCAATTTACTATACCCCGTGGCCTATCAACGTGTTGAAGATTTAATTTCGAATATCTTCGAGCTCAGACGAAAGGTGGTGTTAACCGATTATTTAGAAAAAATGAAATACATTGAAGATCTTGACGACAACGAAAAATTCATTTTGAAAAAGTATTCAATTCACCTGCTCGTTAAGTTGAGTGACGCGATGATTTTGAGGTTTGCAATTCCTTCAAGAAAAATGACCAAAGAAGACCTTTTCGATGCTGGATTGTTGAAGGAAAACCAGGTCAAAGGAACGAATATGGCAAATTTCGGGAAATTACAAAGAAAACTCAAAGGAAAAGAACTGGTAGTAAACATCAAAATTTACAACAATTTTGATGCAAAATCATTCGAGGAAAGTGATGACCAAGAATTAAAAGCGGAAGTTCAAAAGTTTCAAGATTGGTACTGTGCCAACATTGAAAAAGTCGAAGAAATTTCAAACAGGTTAGAAAGGGAAGAAAGGGCTGATGCTACTGAGGCGATACGTACTCTTGTTTAACAAGTGAGATTAACAAGTACAGATCAAACAGAAGCAACAGATATCGCTGAAGATTGCAGCAGTAGTGAAGTTGTTAAAGAAAAGAGAGCAACCGCCATTCAACACAGAAAGCACATAAGGGCTTTATTCAAAAAAGAAGCAGAAGATTTCTTAAAGAGTTGCCCAGTCAAAAAAAATTAACTTTGAACACCTTGTTTGCTTTGATGAGTCAAGAAGAAAAAAATCAATTCCCACGTTTATTCAATCTTGTGAAAAAGATGAATGCTAAGAGTCCAACCACTTGCCCAGTTGAAAGATCTTTTAATAAAATTGGACAACTTGAAAGAGCAAACATGAGCGTTGAAAAGAAAGTTGCTAACATGGATGTTGGGGATGCTCTGAAAAATTAATTACTAATTTTTAATTCGATTTATTTAAAACAAAACACTTTTATTAATAAAACAAACAAAAAACCTCCAATATTTCGGGTTGGTTTTTTATTGATAAAACAGTATTAAAAAATGTAATATTTCGGGAAGGGGTTTTACTATATTAAAAATCATTTTCAACAATATCAAATAAAACTATAAAACGACCCACCCATCACCATGAACGGGCAGGAAGGAGGGCTATTGGAATGATCAAGGAATCAACCGACATCCTTTTTCTAAACCTCACCCTCTAATTTAAATAGAGATATACAATATATTAATAAATACAAACAAAATTTATAATTATGGGTATTTAACTATACAATAACTATTTTTAATTATTTAATATACTAAATAATTATAATTTAATTTTTATAATAAATTTAATTATATTATTAAAACTATAATTTAAATCTAACAAGTTTATCAAATCAAGCAGGTTTACTTTTTGAGAAAAATATGTCTTACAATGATAAACCATTTAAAAGAGATTTATGTCAAGTCGTTTGAAACTGAAGGAGACTTGTTACTGATAGTCTCAACTAAGATCTATGATCAATAACCGAACAGAGAAGAAGCTTCCAGCTGCTATATTCAAGTTCTCGATGTAGGTGGAGAAGAAATTTGGGGAGAAACTGTCTGTCAAAATTTGTTAGACAGATTTTATTTACTGTTGTAATAGTATACCATCACCTCTTGTTAGATTTATCCACGCAACTCATTTAGTTGTGATTGATAATGTTAAAAATGAAGTAGGGAAAACGAATGCGGAGTGTTTGATAGCATTGAATGATGCATTAGTGACTATTGGAGAGATAAAGATACTATAGTTAAAAGGCATGCGAAATCCGTTTTTAGGAAATTGCAAATGATCAGGGCAACAGAACAAGTCATCGTATGTTGCCTTCACAGACAGTGAGAGGCTGATTGGCGATGCAGCAAAGAACCAGATTGCCATGAATATGAAGAATACAGTCTTTGATGCAAAGAGACTGATTGGAAGACGCTTCAGTGACCCAGCAATTCAAGAGGATATGAAGCACTGGTCATTCACTGTTGTCAACAATGGTAATGACAAGCCATTGATTCGGGTGGAGTACAAGGGAGAGACGAAGAAGTTCACACCAGAGGAGATCAGTTCGATGGTGTTGGCGAAGATGAAGGAGACAGCAGAGGCGTTTGTGTATGGGAAAGTCAACAACGCAGTCATCACATGTCCAGCCTATTTCAACGATTCACAGCGACAGGCAACAAAGGAAGCAGGCACAATTGCAGGCATCAATGTGCTCAGAATCATCAATGAGCCAACAGCAGCAGCAATAGCATATGGACTTGACAAGAAGACGGAGAGAGAAAAGAACAGCTTGATCTTTGATCTTGGTGGTGGAACATTTGATGTGTCTCTTCTTGCTATTGACGATGGCGTCTTTGAAGTGAAGGCAACAAACGGCAACACACACCTTGGTGGCAAAGACTTTGATAACAGAATGGTCAACCACTTCATTGCCGAGTTCAAGAGAAAGTACAAGAAAACATTTCAGGCAATGCACGAGCAGTCAGAAGACTCAGAACATCATGTGAAAGGGCAAAGCGAACACTGTCATCGGCAGCAACAGCAAACATCGAAGTCGACCAGTTGTATGAAGGTATCGACTTCTACACATCACTCACAAGAGCGCGTTTTGAAGAACTCAACATCGACCTCTTTAAGTCAACAATAGCACCAGTCGAGAAGGTGCTTGAAGACGCCAAATTGGACAAAGGAAGCATTGACGACGTGTGTTGATTGGTGGATCAACTCGTATTCCAAATGTTGTGCAGATATTACAAGACTTCTTCAATGGGAAGGAGATCAACAAGAGCATGAATCCAGACGAGGCTGTTGCTTATGGCGCTGCCGTGCAGGCTGCCATTCTAACTGGGAAAGCAGCAGAAAATGTGTTGCTGCTTGACGTTGTGTTATTGACACTTGGCATTGAGACTGCTTGCGGTGTGAAGAGCACTGATACCACGAAATTCGACGATTCCAGCAAAGAAGTCACAAATCTTCTCAACATATGTAGACAACCAACCAGACGTGCTGATCCAAGTGTTTGAAGGTGAGGCATTCATGACATCACATTGTAACTTGCTTGGCAAGTTTGAGTTGAGTGGCATCCCGCCAGCACCATGTGGAGTCACATAGTTGAAGTCACATTTGACATAGATGCAAATAAGATTCTGAATGTCTCAGCTGAAGACAAGACAACAGGAAAGAAGAACAAGATCACAATCACCAACGACAAGGGAAGACTCTCAAAGGAGCAGATCGACAAGATGATTGCAGACGCAGAGAAGTTCAAGGCAGAGGACGACAAGATGAAGGAACGTATCGAGGGGAAAAATGGACACGAGAATTTCTGCTACTCGATGAAAAACACACTCAACGAACAAATTACAACAAAGCTCTCACCAGATGACAAGGCGGCAATTGAAGCAACCATCAATGGAGACACTCGACTGGCTCGACAAGAACCAATCGGCATGAAAGGATGAATACACACAGAAACAGAAGGAAGCTGAGGCTAAGATCCAGCCCATCTTCACTAAAATTATCAACAGTATGCAGCTGGTAACATGTCAGGTGCACAACAATTGGGCACAAATAAGAGCGACACAAAGGGGTGAAGATCGAGGAGGTCGACTGATGTAATTCACTTATCTTTGCAAAGTTATTCGAACTGACTCAAAAAAATTAATTTAAATTTGAATTAGTTTTTAACTATTAATTTATAACAAAAGTACTTGTTGTTTTGCGTTTGTCCATGATGAAATGTATTTTTGGAAATAATTATAATTTTTGATAGTAAATTAATAATAAAAATATAACTCGTTACATAGTTTTAAAAACACAGTAGACACAACAAAAAGGATAATTTTATACACAGAAGGACGTCCTTGATAACGGGAGGACATCCCTAAACCACAAATAACCTATTTCCCCTATATTCCCATCCTTCTTCCCCATGTCCATTTTTTTCTTTATTTGAATAAAATATATTATATTATTATGTATAATATACATAATAAAATATTATTATGTATTATTATGGATTATAATATAATATATCTTGTATATTTTGTAATTTGATAAAAACATAAATTTATTTTTTGTTCAGAAATGCGTTTTTTGTTGTATATTAAAATAAAAAACATATTTGGTCAAAAATATTTATTTTGGAAATAATTACACAATTTTTAAAGTCGATAAATTTACAAAAATATTTTTGTAACAAGATAAAAATAATTCTCTTTTACCACAAATGGACAAATAGCTTGGAAATTATATATATTTTACTTAAAAAAATAAAACCTTTTACCAGTTTATTAAGTTGAAAAAATGCTTAAAAAAGATTAATTAAAAATTTGTTGTTGTTTTAACTTAAATAGGAAGACAAGAAGATGGTTTTATTATAGTTTATTTTAATTGATTATTAATTAAATTTATTGTTGCTTTATTGACTAAATATAAATTCCAAATTCCAAAATGAGTTTGTTTTCATTGTCAATTGATAATCCTTTTTGCAGATTTTGATTTAATTTAAACATAAAAATTCTAACAAACGGGCTTTTTAAAGTATTTTTAATTTGTTATGGCATTTGATAAAATTGGGTTGTTTCTTTTAAATAGAGTGTTTTAAATTAAAAAATAACACTGTTTTGTTGTAAATAATTAATAATTTTATCAATAAAACAGTCATGTTTTACTTAATTTTTAAAGAGAAAATTAATTAATAACAACAGTTACATTACCATAATAAATAGTTTGTTGAATTAAGACTAAAATGAAATTTGGATATTAAAAACTGAGTTTATTTTAAGTGTTAAAAACAATTATTGTTTTGTATATTATTAATTAACTTTGTGTTTCTGAGAAAAATGTTTTTCATTTTGATAAAAATCCAAACAATATTTGCTTCTTATTTTTTTGACCAAAATAGTTTTTTTATTTTACATTGAAAAAAATCCATTTTATAAATATAAATCGAAACAAACTAAAAATACAATGAAAAAACACAATATAAATAGATGATCTGTAAAATATATTTGACAAAGATAAATAATTGAAATAATTATGCCTCTTGGAGAAACGTTTTCAGTTTCCCCACGAGGAGAGGAAGGGAAGAAAGCCCAGATATGTAGCGAGAACGAAGGACTATACATATAGCAGGAGTGACCAAGAAAAGGCTGGAGTTAAACTGTTGGGACCCGAAAGATGGTGACTATGCTTGTGGTGTTTAAAGCCGAAGGAAACTTTGGTAGAAGGACTAAGGAGTGTTAACGTGCAAATTACTTGCAATATATGAGTATAGGGGCGAAAGACTAATCGAACTATCTAGTAGCTGGTTCCACCTGAATATTCCTTTGGGAAGGTTGAAGTGAGAAAGTAGTGACGATTGGTAAAGATAATGATTGGATGTAATGGAGAGCTTGATTTTTCAACATTTTAACAAACTATGAATAGTCGAGAGAATCAAAAATATACTAATTTATTAGGAGTGAGCATATGCGACTTCAAATCGGCCAAGTCTGGTAAGCAGGACTGGCGATGCGGGATGAAACGAACATACAGATAAAGTATCCAAGTCTTACATGAGAAGAACCATAAAAGGGTTCATTCACATTGAATCCAGGTTGATGGCCATGGAAGTTGGAAATCGCTAAGGAGTGTGTAACAACTCACCGATCGAATGGATAAGCCCTGAAAATGGAAGGTATTATAATGAGAGAGAGTGATAATGTATCCTTGTGGAGGCTGAGGCACACGAGGAGTAAGGAAATGCATGGTGCCAAGAATACGTGAGTGATAAAGGTAGAGAAGTAATTTCTATTGAAACAGACTTGAGAAAGATCTTGGTGGAAGTAGCAAATACTTAGAAGAGGAAAAAAATATCTAAGGACTGAAGAGGAGAAAGGTTCCTAGACAACATTAATTGGAATGGTGTGAATCAATTCTCGAAGACAAACAGGGAAATGCAAGAATGGACTCATACACAAGGCTTACAAAACAACCATACCCAATGAATATAAAAACTTGTATCACGAAGCTAAATCATTTTTAATGTATTAGTTTATTATTTAATTGTTTATAATTAAAATAGTATAATTTATTTAATTTAATTAATATAGTAAAAGTGTTAGATTTTTTTTTATAAAATATATAATTTCATTTTTGGTAAATTTTACTATAAACTAAACTATATAAATTGATGTTTTTGTATTTTTTTGTCAAATCGGTTTGTTGCAATCAAAAAAACCAAAACAGTTCAAATCTATACAAAATTGATGGTAAAAAAGACCGAATTTTTTTTTACTCGCGGACGTTTTTAATTTTTTGGCGTGAAAAAAATATGATTGTTAACTTTGTTTTGTTTGATGGCAAAGTTAATTTTGTTATAATTTGTGTTGTGTGTATCACGTTTTAACAATTATTATTGTAAATTTTGAACCTGTTTTGATTTATTTGTTATAATTGGATGGTTTTTATTTGTTGTGATTTGTTATATTTGGGTTGTTTTTTAAAGGTCTTTAATATAAATTCTATTTTGAAATTCAAATGGTATTTTAAAAATATGTCAATGTTTTGGAAATTTTGTTTTTCAAATTGTTATTCTTTTTTGTATTTGTATTTGTGTTATTTAAATGTCATCGATCCCGATAAACGATGTATTTATTACCTATCATTTTTGGGTAAATAAATAATAATTCAATATGTGTGTCTTTTAACTATATTTATTAATATTTTAATATATAATTTTAGTTGATTATTATTATTGAGACTAAATAATTATTTTGTCCTATAACTGCTTTTGATTATATAGCGTTTCTAAATAAAATGCCCGATTTATTAGACATAGCTATCTTAATATTTAAATGTTCATTACACATTAATAATAAATATATAATTATTTAAACTATAAGTTTATAGTTATAAATATAAATCATGTACTAAACAATTTAATTAATTATTAATACATTGTTTAAATTTGTATAGTTTAAAACTATAGTATTGATATCATATGTTATATAGTATATTTAATAATTAACAAACATTTTGTGTTTTTGATTTTGTATTATTATTATTTAATATAGTTTTAAAATATTAATATTTAGTTAGTAACGTTAAATATAAATATGAAAATAAACATTTATTTATTATAATTAATTGTTTTATAGCATTTTTAATTATTAGTTATCAGTTTTTTGGTTTTATTATAAGTTGAATAGGTTTATTTTATTACATATTATTAATAAAAATACAATTATTTAATAGATTGTTATTTCATTGTTATTTGTGTTATTAAAATGTTATTTGTAACTATCGGGTTGACGTGTAAAACAGTGCTGCAGTTGTCACATTTTTTTTGTGTTAATTATGGCAATCACAGCGGTTATAAAATAAAAACCGATATTTAAGAATTGAATTGGCTTGTTTTCCCATAATTTTGCCAAGTATTGATAAAAAAACTATCTGTTTCAAAGTTTTTTCTTATACAAAAGTCGGCTTTAAGCTCGCCGCTAGATCTAAAAGAACTGAGTGAACATAAATTCAAGCCCACTTTGGTGACGTGGCAAACAACAAAGAAAAAACACTTTTGTCACATGATAGACCCTGCTTGTACAAACAATTCTAATTATACACACGTATACATAAAACTGCACATATGATTTTTTAATAAAATAATATTAACAGATTTTTCAAATTTAAGCATAAAACTAAATCATTTTTTCTTATTTACATTAAAAAGTAATCAAAAAACCAAAATGTACTATGGTGTTTTTATTTTTTTGATATTGGTAAACTTGTTTTATAAAAGCATCATTTTTTCAGTTACGATTTTGTGAAAAATATGATAACAATTAAAAATAATTTGGATTACTTTTCGTCATTAGTCTTGCAATACTTCAGTATTTTTCTCTTTTGCACAATATCAACCGTTTGCTATAACTTTCAACAAATTTGTTGATTGTTTTTTGAGGTATTCTATTTCAAACATCATTACATGCTTGAAAAAGATCGTTTTCATCAAACTTATTATCTATTCTTATTTTCCTTTTCAAATATGACCACAGGTGCTCAATTGGATTTAAGTCACAACTTCGAGCTGGCCAATTCTTTATTAGCGATACGTTTTTATTATTCAAAAAATCTAAAGTGTATTTTGATTTGTGCACACTTGCGTTGTCCTGCATGAATCTTTTTTACCTTTTAATAACACTTTGATGGTTTTGCTTTTTACCAGGATTTTGCAATATTTTTCAGAGTTTATCTTTCCATTAAATTTGACAAGTTTACTTTTAAAATTAATTCCTATGGCTCCAAAAAGCATGATTCCTAAAGGGTAATTTGTTTTTGATACACAGGTGTTATTTGTAATTTTACCTCTTTCCAACCACAATTTATTAAAATTGTCATTTTGACAACATACACGAACTTCATCACTAAAAATAGTTTTTATTATTTTACTTTTAGTTTTGTCGAGCAATTTTAATTCTTTTTGGACAAATTCTTTTCAGGCTTTGTAATCTTTTTTGTTTAAAAATTGTACTGTTCTTGGTGATTTATATCTGAAACCAAGTGTATGTTTTATTTTCCACAAACTAGTTTTGCTTATTTTTTGTTTGTAATACCTTTCTAAATATTTAACTCCATTACTCAAAGTTTCTTTGGTTTTATTTCTAGTTCTTTTTAGTATTTTTTGTATAACTTTATTATCAATTTTCGTTGGTCTTCCTCTTTTTGGTTCAATAACATAAGGATAATTGTCAATTGCTTTTTTAAGTTTTGAATATCTTGGAACTTTTATATTAAAATAATTAAAAACATATTAAATATCACATTGTTTTGTAAATCCTTAATCTATACACAATTTTATATTCTGTTCTTTTGACTTTGTTGGGTCCAGACTCATATCAATATTAGATATTACACATCTTTTATTTCTAAAATCATTCATTTGATTTTCAAGAATTTGTACCTTTTGATAAAGATAATCAATTTGATCTTCAATTGGAAATCTAATTTCTGATTTTTTTGAAGTTCCTCCAATAATCAAATCTATATCAACATATTTATCTTCAAAATGGGTTAAATGATACAACTTTTCAAGATCAAAAATTGTTTGAGGATCAATGTAATTTTCAAGTACATCACTCCAAAAATATTCATTACAAACTGACACATCATGATATCAAGAAGACACAAAATGTTAACTGGTTGTTTTTCTGCAACAAGATATTTCACTTTTCTAATGTATATTTTATCATATGTAATTATTTGATTTACAACTTTTAAATTCGACAAAATTTGTTAATGATCAACATATTAAATTAATATTTACAATTAATTCATTCGACTTTATTTGAATAAACAAAAAATATCGATTTTAAATTAATGCATTTTTATAAATAAATATACATGACAGTGAAGAGGTAAAATAATCGTTTTATTTTTTTAAAGTTGAAATTGATTTTCTTTGTTTTTAAAAATAGTAAAAATAATGACTATTTTATGGAAAAGGAAAAATAACAGGGAAATAACATAAATTTCAAAATAATAAAGAGGTCATACACTTTTTTGTTTCAATTTAACATCAAAAAATAAATTTTTTCATATAACTACAACAAATAAAAATATTTAAAATTTAAATATCTTAGGTTAATTTTGCATTTTTTACCTCTAATTGAGGGCAATGACGAATTATTGAAAAGAGTTTATTAGTATTTGGTGAATACTTTTTCACCGAAACCCGAAATAATCTATTTATAAAACTATATAAATGTTATTGTTTTAACTATACATTTTTGTTTTTATTTTACTTCATTAAATTATTATTATACCATTTTTTTACTATAACAGCAATTTTTAATTTGATTTGGTTTTTTGGGTTTCTTTCCTTTTTTGTTTTTCGTTTTGTAACACCGAGCT
>NW_004443707.1:15848-18459 GCF_000330505.1 Entamoeba invadens IP1 | reverse complement strand
TTGAATTTGTATACCAATGCAACAAGAGGCTTTTTGAACTTATTTTTACAATGGGTGTCATCAACTGCAAGACAAGAACAATCATACTGATGTAATGACAAAACGTCAATGCAGAAACATCCAAGAAAACGGTTTTCGATATCAAAAAATATAACAGTGTTATATTCATTGACAGATCCTAAATACTGTTTTAATTTTTCTGCTTGTTTTTTAGTATCTTATCATTTTGATTGACATTTTACATTGTATAAAGTTTTTGGAGTAAAAGTGATATGTCTATTGATTTTAGAAACAGAACTCGGAATACCCAGATCTGCATCTTCAACCAATTTCGTTTGAAATTATATAATGAATTCTTTTCTGTTTGATCGTTTCATCGTGTCCACAATGCCAAGGATCGAAGAAAATTGCAAAAATGAAACAATGTTTTTAAAATATTATTATTTGAGAATTACAACTTTCGTGTTTACAAGTGTATATTTGTTTAGACTCATCACTGTGTGTGTTTTGCTGCATATATTTGAATTTCATAATCGTTTAAAGTGTAAAATGCGAAACTTTTGATTTCATCTGTCAAACTACGAACGATTTTTGTACCCAAAAGTAATTGTAGTCCATTGAGAATTTTTGCGTGTATTTTAGAAATAAAATCTATTTCTGTTCTTTTATTTTTCACAATCCACATAATTTGAATTTGTATAGCGTTGTAAACTTTTTCAACCTTTTGTAGTTTTAAGTCACAATTTTGAATAAATGATTTCATATTATCAGAGAGAGTTTTAAAAGATTTGTCTTTCAAAACAATTTCGTGATCAAAGTTATCTTCCATTAGTTTTTATATTTTCAAATTAAAGTTTATACTTTTTCTTTTTTGGTAAAATTATGGTATAATAATAATTTAATGAAGTAAAATAAAAACTAAAATTTATAGTTAAAACAATAACATTTATATAGTTTTATAAAATGATTTTTTCGGGTTTCGGTGAAAAAGTATTCACTTTAGTATTCTCAGTCTATGTGTGATGTTACATGTTTATATACAAAAAAAGTTTACGTGTTTTATTTTTAATATGTTATTTGTAATCAAAACTCAGTGGTTAATAATTAAAAATTATAAAAATTTTTATTTGGTATTTTTAAAATGAAGTAGTGTTGTTATAATAAATATGTTGTATGTCATGTGTTGTTGAATAACATATACAGTGGTGGTATAAACCCACTTAAGTGAGTAAATTTTGTGAAACTTTGGTTGAACTTTAAGCCAAAATAGAAAAAATTAAGTACCACTTTTAATAAACAGGAAAATGGGTTTGATTGGGTCTTTTCTTTGTTTTTTGAGAAAAAAAGTCATTTTTGCTCGAGATGAAAAAAAAATATTTGAAATGGTTTTTATTTTAATTAAAATAAACTTAAAATATAGCTTTTGTTTTTTTTACAAAATTCGTTTTGAAAAGTATTTTCTTTTGACAAAAAGAAGCTCAAAAAAAGGTCAAAAAGTGAAAAAAGAACAATAACGAGCACAATAGACAAGCTTGAAAATAAAAGCCGGATTGAATCTGTGGTCTTTTTTGTGCACATTATTTCAACATTTGGTTTTTAACAAATAACATTAAAAAATATTTTATAACAGTTGTTGTTAAGATTCAAAAGAAGATGATAGAAAAATAAAAAACATAAACAAATGAATAAATAAAGACGAAAATTTAAACAATAACAATTACAAATAAATAACATTTAAGGAACAATAAGAGAAAAAAACAAGATAATACAAAGAATTGAATTTTTTTGGATTGAAATTGATTTTATTATTTTTTAATTTATAAACTTCATAGTCGGTATTTTTAAATTAAACTTTTGAGCTTTTGTTGAAAACTGTTTTAAAGAAACATTTGGACCAAAAAATGAGTTACATTTTGTGTAAATCGTAAAATGTCGTTTTTACACAAAAATGTAAAAATTGTACACTTTTTGGTCAAATACCAAATGGATTCTGGATTTGACAAGTTTTCCACTCAAAGCATAAAAAACAGTGTTTAAACTTGAAAAGGACTTTAAATATCATAAAGTTCTCACCAGAACAAATCAACATATACGCTAGCCCAAGTTTTGCAAATGTCATGGAATAAATTTTAATTAAATATTTTTTCTTTTTTGTTTTTTTTGTTTGTTTGTTATTAAAATGTTATTATTAATAAAAAATAATTTGTTATTATTAAAATATTTTTGTCTTATTACATAATTTCAGTTTTTTTAATTTTTTGTTATTTCCAAAAATAAAATCAAAATTTACTCACTTAAGTGGGTTTATTCCAAATTAAGTACTTAAATATTGTCATTGTATATGAAAATATGATCAATATATATATATATAAAGTCTGATTTCTAATTACAGTAGGGGGAGTGAGGGGCTTGACGAAACTGATGGGCTTGACCTATTGTTTTATTATATTTTTTATTATACAGAGTTTTCCCAGTTCTATTTAAAAAATAACAAAAACTATAAATAATTTATAAAAAAAATGTCAAAAAAGATCCTTAGCTTATCCAAAATGAAGTACAACGCTTGTTTGATAAGGAAAGATCAACAATCTTCAAGTGAAATAGAAAAGAA
>NW_004443707.1:13069-15748 GCF_000330505.1 Entamoeba invadens IP1 | reverse complement strand
TGAGTTGGAAAGAATTCAAATAGATTACATGAATGTTTTCAACAACTTCAATAATACACCAGCTTGTCTATTTTTCAATGTTGACGAAGTTGGCTTTTCTGACTGGATGGACAAACACAATCTATATGTGTATGTTTCAAATGACACTTACACCAAATTAAAAACCCAAGAAGCACCGAAGCTGGGCGTTTCACATTCTTGTAAGCGTAGTACTTGTGTGGCTTGTATTTCACTTGAGGGATGTTTCATTGCTCCTGCTATTGTACTACCCAACAAAAAGTACATATCCGATTTGGAAGCAGAATTTCCGGAGTGGACTTTTTACCATTCCAAGAGTGGTTTTATTACAGGCGCTATTTTCCAGCAGTGGATTGTGAATCATCTAATTCCCCACATCGAATCAATCATATTAAAAAGGTGTATGGTCGCGAAAGAGTTGTAGTCACCATGGACAACTTCAGTGGCCATTTGAATGAGCAGATGATACAATTTGCCCAAGACCACAATGTTGTTTTCCATTATTATGTCCCTCACACAAGTCACCTTGTCCAACCACTTGACTTATGTTTTTTTTGGAGTTGCCAAACAAGCCATCAGTTCACATGGTTCTTTGACAATTGAAGGAAGAGCAATTGACACCAATTCCACAGTCACTGAAGATGGAGAAGTTCAAAGAAAATTGATTTCTTGGATAAGAGAACTTAGTGAGATTGATTGCAGATTACGACAAGCTCTAAGAGAAGAAGGAAATCATAGAGAGCAAACTGGTGTGCCCATAACTTGTCATGCAAAAAAGTGTTGAGAGCAATGGAGAGCAAAGCAACTAAAACATCATAGTTGCATCTTATAAGCGTTCTGGTGTTGTTGGAGTCAATATTGGCAAGATCAAAAGAATGTTCGTTTCTATAAAAGAGGCTTCCAGATTGTTACAGTAAGCCAATGGTATTTATACTGGAGAACAATTGGAATCGTTTGTTCTTCCGCCCACCTCGACATATTTCGTCAAGATAGCAGAAGAGAGTTTACCTTGGTATATCCAAGAGTTGAACCAACATCGAGAGCCTTTACAAACAACAATATTGCCACCTATTGTTGATCCAAATGAGAGAAAACTCCCAAACACCCAAGTCAATCCGAATATAATTTCGAGTTCTGACTTTATGCTAAGGATGAACAAATACTTTTATGGTTTATAAACTATAATTTATAAGTCAAGGTTGTGTTTTTAAATAGAACATTAAAAATAGTTTTTATTTAAATATAGTAAATTAACCATTAAAAGTATAGGTCAATCCCCTCACTCCCCCACTGTAACGATATTCCTAAAATACAACAAGGAAATTTACTATATCAGTTTTTTATATTATAATATATATAGTATCGACCATCGCTAATTATAAACCATAAATAAATAGTAAATTTCTTATTAATTTTTACCATTTGACATTCTCAAAGAAATGCTAATTGTCAATCGTTTTTTTTGCTTTTCAAATCAATTGGTTTCACCAATTAACCACATCACATCAATGACACTCATTTGGTTAACTATCGCAAGTGGTGTGCGTGCTTTTTTGACATTACTCGAGAATTCTTCAGAGAGGAATTACAAACTCCACATTTCTTGCTTTCCTTTTTTTGGATGTATAATGTGGTTAAAAAGTAAAAAAATTTAAAAATAAAACAAAAAAAATAATTATTTTAAAAAAAGAAAAAAGCTATTGATAATAATTAAAATACTAAACGTATAGTTAATTTTCTCAATCATTAATTAAAAATCCGACATTATATATAGGGGGTCTATAAACTGGTTGGGGAATGCTCCAAAACTTCGAAATTAATACAATGTAAAACATAATCAATTAATATTTATTGTTATTATTCAAAAGAACAAAAACCCTTGATTTTCCATTTTCGCTCACTTTTTGGAACAATTTTGATTTATTTGTTTGTGGTAGGAAAATGGATTTATTAACTGGCCAATAATATGAACGCTTTTTGTAAGTCAAGTATTGTATTTGTAAATTTTAAAAATAAATGTTTTACAAATATTGTTTTGTAACAAACCCGTTGCAAAGTGACGGGTAAAAAATTGCAACAATTTTTGTTTTTTGGAACGAAAAATGAAACCTCTGTTTTTGTATTTATCTAAAAAATAGTCATCGTTTCTCTTAACGATGATATTTATTTTAATATGTTTAAAGACAAAGTGTTATATATGATACATGTGGGATAAAATTATAATATTATTGTTCGTTATAAAGGGTAATATGTTAAAATGTGTGTTTTAAAAAGTTAAAAAACGAATCCCTGTAAAAATAATTTATACTCTTTATTTTGAAAAATTGGAATTTCAAATTGTTGTAACGGACTCTTTGATAACATCTATTGAATAAAATAAATGAAAATGAATGATAGGTAAATGCACAACATTTATAATTGTAAGATTGTTGATTTTTTGATAATAAAATGAAAAATCAATAGTTTTATTGATAGTAAATTATAATATTGTTTTAGTTTTGTAAATTAATAAAGTCAACTTTAATAAACACATTCTTGGATATCAAGAGTGAGTTTTGTTGTTAATAACAAGCTGTAAACAACATGTTAAATACACCATTTGAATGTTGTGTGTCTGATCACTGTTATTTATTAGAGAATAAGTTGATGTTTGAATAATTA
>NW_004443707.1:8830-12969 GCF_000330505.1 Entamoeba invadens IP1 | reverse complement strand
AACATTAAAATTTAAATATTTATTATATTAAAATATTAATTGTATTAATCAAAAACGTTGTTATGTTTCAATTCAAATTTTAAATAATATAAAATTACATAAAAATATAATGGATTAAAAAGTCAACAGATTTAAAAAATCGAATTTTGGACTATAAAGGAAAAAATTATGAACTCAAAACAGTCATTTATTGCGATATTTATAATATGCGGGGAGAGGTTGTGGTAAAATATAATATATAATGTGTGTGAGAGAGAGACAATTTAATTTGCCACGGTCGTTGACCACTTTTTGTGTAGTGTGAACAAAATGTTTGAATGTGTGTTATATGATAAATAAGAGAACGCGATTCTCTTCCGAAATAATATATTTTATCTACAAAAAAATATAAATGATTTGTTTTTAATCATTGGTTATTTTTGAGTTTTTATCAATTTCAAAAATTGCAAAACAACAAAAACAAAAATAGAAATTAACATGTTTTATACTTCCTAAAACTGCAGAGCAGGGTTTTTCTTTTCCAAAATACGTGTAAATATTGTTTTTTCCTTTAAAAGTTTCTAATAAATTCCCCAACTAGTTTATGGATCCCAACCAGTTTATAGACCCCCTATAAACTGTTTCTAATAAATCGATAGTGAGAAATTTTGAAATTATCGCACATTTTCGGGTTTTGTTGTTTTAATAATAAGTTCTATATTTTGGGAAATATATTTCTCCTTCTTTTTTCTGTCATGTTTTTACTTGAAAAAAAATATTTATTTTTATTTTCAGTCTTTTTTCTGATTTTTTTGCAACGTTTTTACTCGAGATATTTTTGTTGGTTATATTCCTGTTAAATAAGTTCAAAAATGTACTTCAATTTTGAATTGTTTTCAGTAGCAACAAATTTGTATTCATAACAACAAACCAAAAATGTTGTTATAATAAAATGAAAATACTTTTTTGAAATATGAGCTTTTGGTAATGAATTGAAATTAAACACTAATAATTAATATAAAATTGGTTTCAAGAATAAAATGATTAAGATAAAAGAAAATTAACAAATTGACAACTTAATAAAACAATTACGTTTTGAGATGATTTGAATGTAAAAAAACAAAAGATGTAAAAATACCAACGGCAAAACAATATAAAATGAAAGTTAATCGTCTTATTTATTAGTTGTTTGGTAAATGAATTTGAAATTTAATTTATGTTAAACAAACAAAAATACTAAAAGTTGGTAATAAAAATTCAATTTTTAATCTTAATAAAACAAATGAACAAAATTGATACCCTTATAGCCGGAGCTTTACAAAAAGGTAATTCATATTCTGTTATCACAGAAATGATGAAAGTGTCTCCGAACAGAATTGCGCGAGTAAAAAAGATGATTGAAGACAAAATTGCAATTAAAAACGTAAAAAGAGGGAGACACACTAAAGTTACCAACAATGTTATCGATAAAATCGTCAAACAAACTGAAAATGATCCATTTTCAACTTGTTCAAAGATTGCACTAAACAATCACTTGTCCAAGTCAACAGTTTACAACTTAAGAAGAACACACAGATTTAAATATTGCAAACAAAAGCCAACTCAAATTCTTACACAAAAACAAATTAACACAAGATATGATTTTTGCAAAAAATGCTACAGAAAAGAAATCTCAGAAAATGGCAAACCGCGATTGTTTCTGACGAATCCCGTTATTGTTTATTTCCAGACAAATCATATTGTTGGAGAAGAAGAAACGCATTTGGTGAAATGTTAAAAAACATTAAAGTTGCAAAAACCAAAGCCAAAAGAAAAATCTTAATTCAAAAATTACACTGGTCAAACACCAAAATACAATGCCAGTATAATGGTGTGGGGAGCCATTGGTAAAGACTACAAATTGGATTCGATTCTGTGTTCTGAGAAAATGAAAGCGGCAGATTATCGTCGAATGCTTGAACACGATGGAATTTTCGAACACATGAAAAAAGAGAAAAAACGTGACTTTTACTTTCAGCAAGATGGGGCGCCACCTCACAAAGCAAAAGAAACAGTAAAATGGATTAAAAGTAAAAAGGTCAAATTGCTTGAATGGCCATCATTAAGCCCGGACTTGTCACCAATAGAACATCTGTGGGAATTTTGGAAAGGAGATTAAGAAACGAAAAAAGTGTTTTCCGAACCAAAAAGTTGTTATTCAAACATTTAAAAAGAGTTTGGAATAATATACCATACTCGATTATTAACAATTTGATGAATTCGATGACTTACAGGTTGGAAATGTGCAAAAACGAAAAAGGTGGACCAATTGGACATTTGAGCGATTTTAAACAATACCAAAAAATTGAAAAACAAGATTGGTAAATTAATCTTAGGTAATTTTGTTTTAGATTGGATATTTTTTAGTTAAAAAACATGGTATAACAATTACAAATTAAACAATATCGAAATAAAAATAGATTACTATGTTTTCCTTCAACATTTGGTTAAAATAGTCCAACATAAAACAAGTACTATCGATTTTTTGGAAACAGTTTACATATATATTAAATATTTTATTTTAATGTAATCAATATCAAATAATTCTTGAATAAAAAATTTGATATGACGTGTATAAACCTTTAATGTAATGAAATTTTGATTGTGTTAAATATTGATTAAATTTTAATACAAACAATAATATAAAATAAAATGTCGATGATAAATTAACCAAAAGTTTACAATTAAAATTACACATAGTTTGAAATGTTAGTTTTTCAAAAGTTTGAACATTTAAATGTATTGTCATATTAATTAAACTTTGATATATAGATAATTAAAATTGCTTTTTTAAAATAACATAAACTTAAAATTATTTTTTTGTTTTTTTATTAAATTAAATTATTAAAACTACACAACACTGTGTAATTCAAAATAATAAAAAACTGTTTATTTAGTAAATTATAATTTTAGAATGTCAATTTCTAATAAGGTCGTACTTCCAATCGAAGCAAATAGTTTGGTAAATTATATAACTCAGACCGATATTGAAACATTAATTTTAGTCAGTCACAAATGCCAAACTTCTGTTGATTCCACTCAAATGAATCCATGGTCAACCATATGCCCAGACAAATCCGAAATGATTGTCAAAAAAAATTTAAAATACTTTCCCAAGTTACACACCCTTCAAGTCGACACTAAAACGGCCGACAAACTGTCTGATGAAACGCTTTCAAAAATCAAATGCATTTGAATCACTGATTACAGCGGCAGTTTTGAATTCACAAATATGAAAACAGCAAATTTAGAGGACACAGCTTACCAAATTGACGAAGATGAACCAGACCAACCAGAAACCAAAATTGTTTGAGCGTATTTGACTACTAAAAAATCGTTGCGACATTTAGTCAACAATATTGAGTACTATCCCTCTTTCAAATTCGTTCAAATTACAACTTTACACACCAAAAAGCTGATAGAGCCAATACAAGAGTTGTTGAAATTAAAGAGGTTGACTATACACGTCAAATTTTATGTTCGTGATGTTGAATATTACAAAGAATTTGAAGAACTACGAGAGGCAGTTGGCAATGAACGCGTTTATTACAGTTTTGATGCGGAGTTTACGATTGGTGTGTATTTACTTATTCCACCAAATGTCCATCCAGTTGACACTCATGGCGTTTTCTATCAAAATGGAACAGCTGCACATCAATTGTATGCCATCAAAGAATCCGTTTTGGATGTTGATGACTACTGCAATGCAGACTTGAGAGGACTTACTTGTTTGACTTCATTCTCTTTGATGTGTAATAACATCGTCACTTTGAATTTGCCAACTTCTCTTGTTGAATTAAAATTATCAAAACAAATCAAAGTGCAAAATTTTGAAGAACTCAAACAACTCAAAAATATTAACAACTCAATGTTTTAAGAAGAAAAGAAACTTGAATATTATCAAACAAATTGAGTACATATTTTAATTATATCTACATTGAGAACATAAAATTATTAAATTATTGTATTTTTAATTAATAAAATATTGTTAGTTAAACAAAATAACATCTGTGTTTAGTTTATTATAACAACGTCATCTGGTATTGTATTATTAATTTATTTACAAAAAAAGTTGTTTCGATATTTATAATTTTAAATTTTTTGAATAAACAAGAACCTTT
>NW_004443707.1:2674-8730 GCF_000330505.1 Entamoeba invadens IP1 | reverse complement strand
TATTAATAGTCTTTTTAGACCTCATTTTGAAATATATCACAAATATTTACAAAAATTAAATATTTATTTATTTAAAAATGATCTATATTATGAAATGATGTACATTTAAATAAAAAAATATTTATATGAATTGTTTATTTTTCAATTTTGAATATTATACATTTTATCATTTTTACAAAAATTAAAGAAAATCGGTTTGTGGAATTATTTGAATTAAAATAATTACATTATTGTAAAACACGAACATTGGAAAAACACAAAAAACTTAAACAATAACATAAAAATAAGAAATTCTTCCCCAAATTAATATTTTCTACAAAAGGATTAGATTATGAAAAACAATGACTGTAATTATAATTGTTTGTTTTTATAAAATAAAATTTCATTTTATTAATGTTTTAATATATTTTAATAACAAAAATCCAAATATTTATCAGGGGTATTAGTTTAGATTTATTTTTTAAATAATTTTGTTTTTATTGTTGAACAAAAAATATAAACATAAAAAGTTGAAAAGATTGTAAACTTGAACCTATTTTTTTGGTTTTTATTTTATTTTTATGTATATAAAATGACGTCTAACTTATATATGTAATATGATTTTCTTTCTACTAAATTTGTTTGAATTGACATATGCTTTAAAACAGTGTTATAGAGAGGATACCGTGTATGGAGGTTGTATTAAATACTACGACAATGGTGATCCTTCTGAATGTGATCCAATTATGATCATTTCCAGTGGCACAGAAATTTGCAAAAATGGATTTGCAAGAAACACGTTTTTGACATCTGTTACAATGCCAACAGCTGTCAAAATAGGTGAAATGGCATTTTTTCTGGTAACTACATTAGAAAATGCCACTTTTGGAACTGCTTTAAAAGAAGTTGGTGATTATGCATTTTTTGTGAGTTCACTCACTTCTTTTAACCTTGCAAATGTTGAAATTTTGGGTATGAATGCATTTGAGTCAGTCACCACATTGAGCAGCATAACCGGTGGTTTTGAACTTAAAAGTGTCGGAGAATATGTTTTTTATAATTCTCCAATAACTTCCATATGTAAAAGAGACGATGGAACAAATTTTTGTGAAAAATTGGAGTTTATTGGAACAAGTGCTTTTCAAGGAACCGAATTGTCTAATTTTAAATTGTCTTATTTACCCAATTTATATGTAGGAGAAAGTGCATTTAATTCAGCACAATATATGACATCATTTGATATGAGTGGATACCACACGCTACCAAATCAAATGTTGGCTTATTGTTATGAACTTGTGACACTCAAAAACACTGATAGAGTCACATCAATCGAATATGACGCGTTAATGCAAACACAAATTCTTGTGATATCTGTTGGTCAATTATCATATATTGGATATCCCTTATATTTTCTTGACGCAATTTTATATCACGGAAGTTCTGAACCAACATGGACATCAAATGGTTTTAATATATCAGAAACTTTAAAGGTTTTCGTTGGTAATAAATACAATGAAAATGGTAATAAATTTCTCCAATTAAATGCCACAAAAATTGAGTGCACAAAAAGACAAAAAGTGAATTTAACAGATATGACGTGTGTTGATTGTGAAGTTGGATATTACTCGTTTGATGGGTTAAACACTGAATGTGATATTAAATCAAGCAATTGTTCTCAATTTGAAGGATGTGCTGAAAATGAATGTAATGAGTATCAATGCTTAAAATGTGCGACTGGAAACTACTTTGACTTTAACACTAAAAGGTGTATTTCTATGTGCGACACACACAATGGATATCATCTTTTGTTTGATAATATAACTTGTGTGAAATGTCCTTCTTATTGTAATGAGTGTATTGAAGCAAGTGAAGAAAATCCAACATCAAAATATCAGTGCACTTCTTGTCAAAGTGGATATATAAAAACGAGTAAAGGGTCTTGTGTACAGTCTTCGTGTCCAATTGAAACTAATGAAGCATATTTTGATAATAACGGTAATTGTGTTCTGTGTGGTGAAGCTCTACAAAACTGCAAATATTGCACAAACAATACAATATGCCTAAGATGTAATGAGGGGTTGTATGTATATGAGAGTTTGGGTATTACTTATTGCAGGTCAACTTGTGACACTCGTTTTGTCGTTGTAAGTACACAAAGTTGTACCAAAGAATGTGATAAAAATAAGTTTTATATTGACACAGAAAAGAATTATTGTTACTTATATCCTGAACACTGTGAAATAAATAACACAGAATTTTTACCTAACGATCCATTAAAATGCGAAAAGTGTTTAACTGGCTATTATCTTACTTTTGATACCAAAGTGTGTGTTAGTTCGTGTCCCAAGGAATATACACAAGTTGAGCCAAGTGGAGATCAAGGCGGAAAATGCGAGAAAATCATTTGTGATGTACAAAACTGTAAAGAATGTGATTCAAATAATAATACAATTTGTATAACATGCAATTCCCAATTATATTTAAAAATAAATAATGATGGCAGTACTGAATGTAATACTATTTGTACTTCAAATACTAATTTCGGAATAACAATTGATGGCATTTTGTGTTGCAAAAGTTGCTCTGATGAAATGTTTGGAATTGCAAATTGTTTAAATTGTTCAGAGAGTATCAATAAAACTCGGTGTAATTCATGTAAAATTGATTATTATTTACAACCCGACTTTCCATTTACTTGTGAGACAAGTTGTCCACTCGGGTACTTTATTGGTCCAAATCAAGTTTGTGAAAGATGTTTAAATAATTGTGCAACATGTACACCAGAAGAGTGCACCGAGTGTATTATTGGTACATTTTTATTCAACAAAACATGTGTAGAAAAATGCCCGGACAAATATTTCGATAATATTAAAAAATGCGAAGTTTGTAAAGAAGAAAAATCATATAAAACACCTTGTGATACAAGAGATAAAGAATGTGTTAAGTGTTCAAACGGAGAAAGAGTGAATCCAAACACTTCCCATAATATTTTAATTGTTGTGATGTTAATTATCATTATGATTATTTTATAAACAACACACTTTATTTATTTTATTGTTATTTGATATAAACATTAATGTATATTTAGATGTATTAAATATTTTTTTAATTGTTGTTTCTTTATCGTATTTAAATTTTTATTGATAATATTTTTTAAGGTAATTAATAATTTATTTTGAAAGAATCAAAACATTTTAATGATATTCAATAAACATAACAAATTGTTTTTTATATTTATATTTAATAAAGCTCAAAACGTTTTATTGTAATTTTTTAAAATATATGTAAATTAGTTCAACAACATTTGTTTTTAATATTAACATGTTTAATTAAAATAATTTAATTTGTTTATATGTATTTACTTTCTAATATCTTGTGTGTGTTGTTGTACTGATTAAATTTTTAATAATTGTAATAAAGATAAACTTTATTAATTATCTTTACATCAACATTTGTATTTGAATTTTATAACGTATTGATAACGTGTTATACGTATCATGAATATTAAATGTTTTATTCGTATTTTTGATAATTAAAAACGCGTTTTTGAAAAATTATAAATATTTTTTTATAAAAAAAATAAAAAATAACAGAAATGTGCAACTCTGTGCGTGAAAAATACTAAACACTTACTTTTCTTATTATATACTATGTACATAATATTAAGATAAGTATTATTTAAATAGTTTATATAACGAAACATTTATATGATAAACGAGAAATTAAAGATGTATTATATATATAAAATTATATAATAACATTTTAACAATAAATTAAACTTTTTTTAATTAAGATAAACGACTTTTTTAACGTTTTCAAATGCTCTATCTTCTACGACCGATACAATTTTAGTTACTTTAATTTCCAGATTTTTGCACCCTTCAAAGCATCTTAATCCAATTTTAGTCACACTTTTCGGTATATCAATTTTACTTAACTTACCACATTCTTCAAAGCACATTTTTGGAATTTCTTTCAAATTAGTTGGTAAAATAAATTCTTCTATAACAGGCAACATCTGGAAACAACCTTCTCCTATTTTAGTAAGGTGTTTTGGTATAACAACATTTTTGAGTGACTGGCACATAGAGAAGCACCCACTTCCGACCTCCTTAAAAGTTCCATTCAAAGTGATTCCAGTCAAACTGTCGCACTTCGCAAACGCGCAATTGCCAAGTGGATTTTCCAATTCAGAAATTTCAAATGTTTTGAGGGCGCAGCACCAAAAGAATGCGTTATCGCCAATCACTTTCACTGTTTTGGGAAGTGAAATTTGACTCAAGCCAAAGCAGTTTTCAAAGCAATTATTCCCAACTTCTTTAAGCGCATCTGGCAGTGTTATTGACGTCATACTCGTGCAATTAGAAAAGCAACGGACACCGAGGCGCGTGATAGTATTTGGGATTTTTACACGTCTTAAATTCATGACGTACCCAAAGCTTGTGTCTCCTATCGAAATTAAATTGTCTGGAAAAGTGACTGATTCCAAAGATGGACTGTTGTAAAAACACTTTTCACCTAGAGAACGAACTTTACTTGGAATTTCTATAGTCGTTTTGTGGAACTTAGAAAAACACTTTAAACCAAGTTTGGAGACTTTGGAGGTATTGCCTCACCATACTTTTTGCGGTCTCATTTGGTGTATATGACGTTTTTAAAAGAATATTTTGTATCAAGTAAATGCTGTGTCATGTGATAGGTAACTTCAAACCAAATGTTGACGGCAAAGAAGTCTTTTTTGTTAAGAGAATTTGGGTTGGAATGTATTGAGTTACCAAAATCTTCATCATTTTTACTCCAAAGGTTCAAAGTCTCAATATTTGGAAAATATTTAATGGTCGAATTTGTTAGTGGAATTGGATTTATATGAAATTTTTCCATGTTTTCTTTGAACTTTTTACACACATAATTTAATTTTATGAAATCATCAAGTGAGGTAAAATAAAAAGAGACTACCATCATGTTATAACCGTCTAATTTACTCATTTGATATATAAAGTTTGAAAAATCGAGTTTATTGATGGTTTAAAAACAATTTTATATGTTCTTGAAATTGTTTCATAAAAATAAAATTTAATCAATGAACTTAAAATAATATGTGTAGTTATTTATTTTAAAGTTATTTTATTTAACATTATTTTAATATTTAAAATAATGTTAAACTCATACAATGAAAATAACTTTTTTGTTTTTATTAATTATCAACATTTAAATCTACAATCAAGATGAGTTGATATCTAATAATATGTGTAATACAATTGATCAGTTTAATTGATGCATTTAAATTATGTAATAAATAATACTGTACAATTGTCTATAACAACAAAACGATTTCAGTATATTTGATTACTAATTATTTTTACGATTTATATGTGTATAATATTAAAAAATAAATTATAGTATTTGATAATTGTTTTTATTATAATTAACACTATAAGTTGTATTATGCAACGCCATTTTATATATTGTATTTTATCATAAATAATCAGTAAATTGTGATAGTATATTTACCTTAAGTTATTTTTATATCATGAATTACAATTACATATATACAGATAGAAGAATTATTTGTTGTCATATAAAAAGTGGTTTTCATGAAAATAATGTTATTATATACATAAAAAATTCGATTTTTCCAAAAATTCTTCCAGTGTATTGAGTAAGTTGATTATCAAATGAAATAATAAATATAAACTAATTTGTTTTATACTATTATATAAGGCATTAAACAAATGTTAATAATGTTAATATTTTAAACTTTTAACAATAATAAAAATTATGTATTTGAAAAAGACTTATTAAACGACGCATACTTTTGTTTTTTGGTGAACTTAACAACAGTAATAGATATAGACAATGAAAACAATAATCAGCACAAAACGTTTGGTTAATTTGAACACAAACAACAGTTTTCATAACGAAATGTCATATTTGTAATTTAACGTCATATTACACGTTGTTTGTCAATGGATGCCTAATGATTAATTATTTGCTTTCAACGTTATAAATATACAAACCTGATAATTGTGAACATTGCTTGTTCAATTACACATCCCCCACTTATTCATAATAAATTG
>NW_004443707.1:0-2574 GCF_000330505.1 Entamoeba invadens IP1 | reverse complement strand
TGACTTTATAAACAAGAATATATTTATATTTTTATATGTAAAACAATAGTGAATCACAAACAAATTTAAAAACTGTACATTGTGTACTAAAGAGTGTAGTTTATAACCTATTTAACACGGCTTTTAAACCATTAATACAGAACATGTCAGAAGAAGACGACAATGAACATTACTCAAAAGAGTTTGACAAGCTTGACACTGACCAAGATGGCTATATTAATTACGAAGAGTTGTCTAATTTCTATCCAGATGGCGATGAAAGTCAATACTTAGAAAATACATATTTCCCAATTCTTGCAGTAGATGGAAAAATCGACAAAAATGACTTTGTATTTTTGATGGAAACCATTAAATACGCCGATGAAGATGACGAATCTGAAAAATACAAATTTGCTTATATATTAATTGAAGGCTATAATGGTAGTATTCCCAAAGACGATAAAATATTAATCGAATTTATCAAATCAGATAAAAATGTTGATGATGATGGGGCTAAAGCAATAGCCGAAAAAATGGTTGTAGAAGATGACACAGACATCATTGATAATTCTGAATTTATCAAAATTATGCGCCATACATAAGCAATTTTAATTGATGATGCAATTTAAATTTGTTTTTTATAAATATTTCATTTAATAAAAACGTATTTTTATTGATTAAGTTTGTTATACTATATTTTATTTCAATTAACATGTTTTTGTAATCGTATTTGTAACACCAAATTTTTAAAAGTTGTTTTAAACATAATGTTTGTTTTTTTTATTTTACCTATTATTTTATCATTTATTTAAAAAAATATTAAGATTAATAAACTTAATTCTTTAATAAAGAAATAAATTACATAATGAATTATTATAAATTTAAATGATTAATTGTTTTTAAAAAATAATTTTTGATGTGTATTTTTATTGTTAATCGTGTTGAGAACATTGTTTTAAAAAGTGTAAAAACAAACACATTCTATTTAAATTAGAAAGATTATAAAATTTTAATTATTTCAATATTAAACACACAATGAAATAATAAAACTTTTTATCTTTACTAACAAAATATTAACAATATATGAATTATAATTTAATTTGTGCAATTATATACATATTCTAATATATAACACATATTTAAAAATAATATTAATTATGATTTTTTATACTACACAACGTGCAATTCATTTTAAAAATATATAAATACGTACTTGCTATTTCAATAAAATCAAATGAATAACGCTGAACAATTTGAAGAACTTGATACCGATCAAAATGGTCTTATTAACTTCGACGAGTTTATAACTATGTTCACAGACAACACCAATCAATCTGATTTTGGACACTGGAAAACGTTCTTTGACTTGGCAAACAAAGAAGAGAATGGATTTTTGACATTAAATGAATTCGAACGTGTGATGACAAACATTGGCGAACTTAAAGACAATTCTGATAAATCTTTATTTACCGTCTATTTCAATTTAATCGACGATGATAACAATGGAAAAATTGGTATAAAACAATTGGCCAGATTTATGAAATGTATAAATACAGAATTGACTGAAGAAGAATTGAAAAAGGCTTTAACAGAGATGGACGGTGATGTTGATGGAAAAGTAAATTTAGAAGAAATGCTCAAGTTTTTGACTGAGTAACGATCAAAGAAAATAATTAATTTACATTTGAATTATTTAATTAAACAAGACATATTATTCAAATAAATATTAAATACATTATTTTTAAAAATATTTATTTTTTTTGCAAATATTGTTGACCAATTATGCATTATTTATAAAAAACATTTTTTAGTATATTGAAGGATATGTATATAACTTTATATTAATTAAATTCATAAATTATATATTGATTTGTTAATTATAATTGATAAAAAAAATAAATGAATAATATATTTGATACTAATATAATTTATCTAATTTATATAACATTTATATCCAATCAAATTTAAAAATTTAATTGACATTCTAAATATCCGACAATTTAAAACACACAACCATAACCCAACATATTTATGTCTTATTTAAATAAGTCGTACATGTGTTTATTTGTTTTTTATTTTTATAATTAAAACTCAAAACATTTCTACTACAGTTAATGAAAAAAGTGGGATGCTGAGAAAAAAAGGGATGCTCATCTAAATATTAATTAATTTAATATTATTAATAATAAATAATTAATATAAATTTATTTCTGTTTTTCGTTTTATTAATTTTTTGATTAATAATTTATATTAAAATTAATAGTAATTTTATTAATTTTCAATTGAAATTAAACAATAGTTATGAGCATCCTCCTTTTTCGAGCATCCCCATATTTCCTCCTACTGTATTATAAATAATTAATTTTTAGAATATTTTAAACATTGCTATCATGTGACAAAAGTGTTTTTTCTTTGTTGTTTGCCACGTCACCAAAGTGGGCTTGAATTTATGTTCACTCAGTTCTTTTAGATCTAGCGGCGAGCTTAAAGCCGACTTTTGTATAAGAAAAACTTTGAAACAGATAGTTTTTTTATCAATACTTGGCAAATTATGGGAAAACAAGCCAATTCAATTCTTAAATATCGGTTTTATTT
>NW_004443878.1:0-2338 GCF_000330505.1 Entamoeba invadens IP1 | reverse complement strand
CTTTTATAAAAGTGAGTCAAAAGCGAAGTAGTGAGTCATTTTTTGACAAGTGAGTTTTAAAAGTAAGAGGTGAGTTAATAGCCATAAAGTATAAAATTTTACCTTTTTACCAAAAAAATACTAAAAAATAAAAATAAAAAGTTCGTAAAAATGTTTATTTATAAAACTTAAAGACCTTGGTGTCTTTTGAAGAGCAAAGAAAAAAAAATCGGCATTTTCAAATTAATTACCTTTTAAAAAATCATCATTATTCACAAACATTTTATCAAATGGACATTTATATAAAACAAACATAAAGTAATTTTATTGAGTAATTTATATCATCCACAAAGTTTTGGTGGTTGTTTATAAAAACAAACAATATATTAATGATATGTTGTCAAATTCATTTGTAATTTGTACAGATTATATCACGATCATTTTTTATAAATAATTTAAAAACTTGTTAATTTTTATTGAAAACATAATGTTGTAATAATTATAAAAAATGTATTATATGATATTATGTGCTCTGATATTGTTTTATTAAACCATGTCTTTTTCGAAACAACAAATAAGTAATTGATTTGATTGATTACACATCAAAAAATATTTCAACACCATAACAGTATTAAAAAATTAATTCTATCAATATCAGAAAGAAATGATAATATTTCCAACTCTTAATTAGCTATTAATTTCAAATTCAACAAAAAACGATGTCTATTAACATCGTTGATAGACAACGACGTTAATACATACAAGATAATTTAAAAACAAGAACTTCAAGTTTTTTAAAATACTAGTTATATCATATGATTATATGATACATACAAATTTAAATATTGTGTAAATTGGCTTTTATTGATTCTTTGTTTGTCTAATGATTATATATAAACTAATGTGAATTTTACATATTTGTTGTTGTTTGTTACAAATTCAAAAATTATACACAACAATCTTTTTTTTGCTTTTCAAAAAACATTAAATGACATAATAAAAATTTGATTTCATTATTAGTTTATAGACTAAATAAAAGACCAAAAATGTATTACTTGAAAAAAAGTGCAGAAAAAACGGCTGGATCTAAAAGATCCACCAAGGTAAAATTTATACTTTTATACCAAAATGACAAATTTCATGCTAAAATAATTTTATGTCAACCGTAATTTAAAATACTTTGGTTGATAATTTAAAATCATTTTATATAAATTTAAATATTTTTATAATCATTTTTAATAAGGTAATTAGAAATGGTATATAAATTCAAAGAAGTGGAGGATAATCATTTTGAATGAGGTAATGATCATTTCAAATGATATTTTAACAAAATTAAATATAAAAACAAATAAACTCTATTAACATACATGGAATACGAGTTAAAAGCACTCTCGACACTCTGCACCAACGCAGCAAAGGCGGTGTCAGACCTCCACAAATCTAAAATGGAATACAACTTTGTTGACCACAAGGCACTTGACATTGATCAACGCATTGAAAATGCAGAGGGATACTTCGACAGACTTGATGAGGTATTTGAAAGAAAGAAGAACATTACAACTTCACTTAACACAATCGTCACTGATTTGGATAACGCATCAAACAAAATTAAAAGCAAGATGGCTCTGTATTCAACAGAAAGTGACAACGAGAAGCTGTACGAGATATTCAATCTCAGAATTACACTTCTTGAAGAGAAGTGTAAAATGGACACAAAACCATTAGAAGAATCAGACCAAATCAACAAAATCATTCAAACTAAAAACAAAACAGTCGAGCAAATAAAGAAATCGGAGAAATTCATCAATTTAAAGAGACAACTAGAAGAAGAAAAAGAAATAATAAAGCGCGAACACATCACACTTAAAGAGAAAGTCGGTCTTGAGAAGTTGACAGTAATGAAGATTGGGAATGTTGTGTTTGACTCGGACAAGGACAATTGGTCAATGGGCACTTCGGTCTTAGATGCAAAAATTATGAACAAAAGCAATTTGTGCTTTTTAGTCGAAGACACAAATCACAACAAGTTTGGTGGCGTGTACACTGGAAATATCAATTTTTATAACAGATTTATCAAAAGTAAAAGTTCTTACATCTTTTCACTTGTGAGAAGTGGAACTTTGAATTTAAAAAGGTTTGAAAAGAATGGAGATAATAATAATGATTTTTTTTTCTTTATTTTAAAGACAGTGAATGTCTCTTTGAATTTGGTGGTCGTGATATATGTGTGTGCAAGAAAGGTCAAGATGGGAGTCGTTGCTTGCCATACACTTACACTGCCCAAAAGAAAGAGTTGACTGATTACAAATTCACACCAAAGAGCGTCGTTGTTTTCCAACTTAACTGACTTATTTGTAGC
>NW_004443879.1:0-1113 GCF_000330505.1 Entamoeba invadens IP1 | reverse complement strand
AAATTGATATGTATTTATTACTTTGCAATTATTATTATGTAAATTCATGTATAATTTTCTCATTTTATAGAACAAAAAAAATAAACAAACATATATTTATATAATTTATTTAACTGTGATACCAGCTTTTAACGCTTCTTTAGTTACTAATTTATCAAGTTTATATTGTGCTTTTGATCTAAGTTCTGCAATATCTTCTGTTGAATTAATTTCTTTTGATGATTTTTTCATTTCTGAAATAAGAATACTGTTCTTTTATTATTCATAATATCTGTATAAATTTGATTTAAATCTTCTTCACTCATTGCTTTAATTGTGTTGATATCTGGAATATTAGTTTTTAATTTATCTACCAATCCTTTATATTCTTCATAACCTCCAACAAAAGATGATGAAATACCTTTCATTATTTGTTTAAATATTTCTGTATTATCTTCATTATTAATAATTCCAGGTAATAATGAAGACATTAATTGATCAGTAACTTTTTTATACCAATTATCACTTTTTATGAAATTTAATTTTACTTTAAATACTGGTGATAATATATTTTCTCCAAAAAGTATTGAATTAATTACATTTCTAATTACTTGACTACCTAATGAAATATATTCAGGATTTAAAATTTTAGATAAATATTCTCTAATTTTATAATCCACAGTATTAAGTGATTTTGAAAATCCACTACCTTTACCAACTCTTGCATATCCATCAACATTATCATCTAATGGTAATAATCCTAGATAATTTAAATAAGGAACTTCTTTTCTTTGATATTTATTGTATTGATCATAATATTTCTTTTGGTATGGTCTTTGTGAATTACCTGGTTTTGAAACATAAAATTCATTAAAAGCTTTAATATTATTTCCTGGGTCTACTCCAATATAATCATCTATTTGATCTCCATCCAAATCATACTTATAAGGAGTTAAATTATTATTGGAACAATAAACACGAAAAGCTTTTGGATCTAAATGTTCTTTATTGTATTTTAATTGATATTTATCAGTAGCAAGATCTTTTCCACCTAAATTTAGATATTTAGCACTAACTCCTTCTGGTTCCATAGTTGAAAAATCGATAACATCTTGATTATCATATCCCTTTTTA
>NW_004443709.1:6488-10592 GCF_000330505.1 Entamoeba invadens IP1 | reverse complement strand
CACGAAACACTTTTTCATCAATACTCATCTTAAAATTATTAATTAAAGTATAAGCACATAAAAATTAAAAAAATCAAGGAAAGTTTGTCGATTGTAACACTGTTATGTTCTAATGTTCAACTGACCTTCTATTTTCGACTTGCAGTTTTGTGTCATTTACGCGCTCGTTGCCGTGGCCGAGCTTAACGAATAATATAAATTAAACAAAATGTATTATACGAAAAGACAAAGTTGATGTGTAATGCTTGCAAGGAGCGTCGTTGCTAAAACATGTGTTCTCTATGTCAAGTGTCGTGGAAATGTGCGCGTAAACGACACAAAACGACGATTAATAAGTTATGTATTAATTCACGACGTACTCTCGGATTTAAAAAAGTCAAGAAATGAATTGATTCATAAATCTTAGTTGTTTTTGTTATGATGTCTTATTATATTTTACTAAGATCGTTGCAAAAAAATGTCGTCAGGAATGCGAACGGTTATTTCAACTATTATTTCAAAAAAAACAAATTGCAAAACTTAAATTTTTTCACAGCAAAAGATTTTTTATAAAATAAAAAATAAATGGAACGCGAACGTGTTAAATTTCATGTTAGTCAGTCGCATATGCAAAGAGTCTGTTCAAACGATGTACATTAATTATTACAAACTGCTTCAAACAAACGATGTTTTAAATATTTTAAACTATTTTCCCAATCTTGAGACGATGTATATCGACTCTTCAAAAACGACTTACACTCAAGGGGTATTCAAAGATATACTATTTTTTTAATTGTCTTTATTAAAAGAGGGCTACAAAATTTGGAAACAAATAAATTAACCCTTCCAATACCAGAAATATACTTGTTATAACACGCATACAGATCAATATAAATTAAAATTTGTAAACTAAAAGTTATTCTAAATTAAACAGTATTCAGTTTTAATATTGTAGTTTTCAGTTCTGGTTTGATGTAACATTTATAATATATAATAAGTTTGCACGTTTTATTTTTGTATGTTATATAAATTAAAAGTCTAACACAGTTGTGTCATACATATTAGTTATAAAATATATTTTATAATAATTTAGAGTAATGTATATAAAGGTACTTTCTTAATAATGTGAAAAAGGTAGTAATGTTATTCATATACATTTAATTTATTTTGTGTAATAAAAACGAATTTTTTTAAAACGATAGTTAAGAAGAAAAATTTCGTAAATATATCTCGTATACATATGATTCTCAACAAAAGTTCATAAAGTGAGAACGCTAATAATCAGTGTGGTTGCACAACTAATATCATAATATTTAATTATTTGTTACATATATCGGAATTCAATAAAATGTCAACTTTTTTACACGTTGTTACAAAACATCAAAACATTTACAATATAAACTAAATTAAAATAATTACTTTTGTAATTTTCAAAGTTTGACGTATTCCTTGTTTTTCAAAGAAAGAATTTTTATCAGAATTTTATTTGATACGTTTTCTTATTTTAAAACCCTGTATTTAGAAAAACTTATAATGTATAGTTTATTATACTATACACAAATTTTTGATATAAAAAGAAAAAATTTTTAAACTTAATAATAATAACAGGAAAAGTCGTCAAGTTTTCCTCACAGAAAAAGTGAACCTTTTTTCAACAAAAATACGATTTTAGGTTAAAATTTACTATTAATTTGTAGTAAATTTAATTATTTTTTACTAATAATTTTGTTTCCTGGTATTCCCCATAGTTGTAAAAAGTTTAAAGCGTTTTTTGCATGATTTCTTTCTAATATACACTCAAAATGAATAAGATATAAATAAGTTTACATTTTTTGGAAATTTTTGGTACCGGAAGGGTTAAAAATGACTTTCAATCAAGATCAAATCGTTAAAAATAGACTCCTCTCAGTGTCTTTTTTACATGCAAAACATATCGTTTTTTTTTACAATTTGAGGCAGCTTTCTGTGAACATTTTTATTATAATTCATTCAATAAATAAATGATTCAAGGCATTTTATCGCACAATTCACTTAAAAAGGTCGTGTTGTATTTTTTAGTGCAATTTCTCGATGTTGTCATTGACTTCAATTTTACATCTAGAAGTAAGACGTGTTTCACTTTTATCGTTAATATAGACAACTATCGTTTAACAAATACTAACACCACACTTTTCTATTTTGATACAGTCAAAAGACTCACACAAAATGTGAACATCTTTTTCGCGTTTTGTCTAAAGAAACCCAAAATTTTAATGTGATTTCACAAAAAAATAAGAAGTTGTAACTGTGAAGAAAAAGACGTGTTTCAAGTCATTGCAAATATAGCAGAAAACACTGAATTGGTGAAGAAGTATATAAACTCTAATTTGACTCAAAATTTGTGTATTTGCGATGTTGGACAGACGGGAAACTTAGACGGAGGATTTAATGATGATATTTTAACGGAAATCTCTGCAAATTATTTTGAATTTGAAACCATCAAAGAACTTGTTTTCACTCGTGTTAAATTAAAAAAATGTGTTGCTCAAAAACATGAAAAATTTTTATATTGAAAACAGTGTGTGAAAGTTTGGAGATGTCAAAAAACAATTTGGAACAATTTGTTGCAATAACTTGTAAACTGGAGAGTCTTATTTTTAATGATGAAAATTCTAAAGAAGTTTCAATTGAAAATTATGGTGTTTGTCTTGTACTTGATAATAGAAAGCACAACAATACATTCTTCATTGATTTGGATATGTCTGAGTCCTATAGAGTGAAACAATGCGGTGCTACAAAATACACAAAATTTTATTGTTATTCAAAATAACAAGCAAATCATAGAGTTTGATGCTAAAGAAGTCTCTTTTAATAAGAAATACAAAACTATTTATATAGTAACACCAAAAGGAGTTGGCAAACATTTAAAAAAATCAAATCACAAGTTTGTCAGTGAGTGATGACTATTTTCATCAACCAGAAAGAAAAATAGTGGAAATCTGTTTACACTTCGGGAGTTTAAATAGTTTTTTTTTCGCTTATATACAAGTCAAAGAAATTGTATTTGAAAAAATCACAGTAGTCGATCTAACGAATTGTGAAATTGAAAATATCTTAATAACATACACAAAATTACTGAAAGTTAACAATTCTATAATTGGTATTAATAAAATCGAACAAATTGATGATACAAAAAATATCATGACAAATTGATTAAAATTGTTTTATTTTTTTATTATACTGTTTTATAATAGAAAATAAATTAATTGTAATACATTAATAATACAATTATAATATAATTGATTAATAATTATTATACTATACAGTATGGTTCAATATTATTAATGAATATCTTGTTTTATATTAATACGAAATGAAATTATTTTAATTGAATAAACAAACCAAATGAAATGGTTTTTAAATAATAAAGTTTCAACTATAATATATAAACAAATTCATTTCAAGTATTTTCAACCACTCATATTACACAACCGACTTCTTGAAATTTTAACTTCACTTTTATTTGAATTGGGTTTTGAATTTAAAAATAAATAATTAAATATAATTTCAAGAGAAAAGAGAAAACAAATAAAGGAGTGACGTGTCGACATTATATAAAGAATACCACAAGTTGGTAATAGTTCAAATGTCGTGGGACGGTTACACAGCTTCAATGATTGGTGCAGGCAAAGGCCATGGTGGAATCATTCTTGCTACTAATGGAGCAATCATGTCACAAGTTGGCTTGACAATCCAACAAGCAGAAGCAACGACTATTGCAAATGCGATCATGTCTGGAAATATCGCAGACTTCCAATCAAAGGGACTTCACATTGGTGGTGTCAAATACACAGTTACAAGAGCTGACAAAGATGAGGGAACTGTCTTTGGAAAGGCTGGTGCTGCTGGTGTTTCTATTTACAAGGGAATCAAAGTCATTTTGATTGGATACTTCAAAGACGCATCTGTATCTGCTGGACAGAACTCAGACGCAGTCTACAAACTCAAAGATTACATGGGACAATCCGGCTATTAAAGTAATTCACTTCCTTATCATTATTTATTTTGTTTTATATAATAAAGTCAATCAATATATATATAAAAAACATATAAATGATTAAAATTGTGATTACAGTCATGCGAAAA
>NW_004443709.1:3625-6388 GCF_000330505.1 Entamoeba invadens IP1 | reverse complement strand
CTTTTATAATGTAAATTAATAAATTTAATTTATTTTAAATTTTTAAACAATTATCAAAACTATTTTTTTAGGGGTTTAAGATAATTTTATGGGTTTTTACCATACCTGTAATTATTATTCTATGTTTTTAATTGTTTGATACACGTTTTAATTAAATTGGTACCAGTTCTATGTAATTCATTATGTGTTTTCGACTTTAAATAATTATTATCAGCCCAAGTATTTTGATGAATCTTCAAAGTTAAGTTAACATTTTTTACAATAAAATTAAAATAGTGAATGACTTTTAATCAAGAATTTCTTAAAATTGTTTACAAAGACGAATTTGGGATTATTTAAACAAAAAAACTGTAAATATTAAAATGTCCAAACTTTCTGGTTATCACATCATACGAGTCTCGAAGTACTTCAAGACAATTACAGACTTTATTAACTTAGAAATTGTATGCAAGAAGTTTAGTGGTAATATGGAAAAGTTCCAATTCAACCCAATTCCGTTGGATTGAAAAACACTTGGATACTTCCCAAACATCGAGACACTTCATTTATGGAGTAAAAGAAATGGGAATTTTGGCAATGGATTTTTGATCAACACAAAAGAATATAAAAACAATGAGAACAAAAATGTTTTATTAAAAGAGTTTCGTTGTATTGTCGTGTGGTTCAATGTTAACTTTGAAACTGTTGACAAAAACAAAAGTCGAAACATCAAGTTTAAAAGAGTTTGTTACACTAAAAACGATAGAGAGAAATTTGGTGATAACATACCATTAGGTGTGACAATAATTGATGGTAATTGTTACTATGAATGTAAAAGTTTAAGAAGTGTTACAATACCATCGAGTGTCACGTTTATTGGTTATGGAGGTTTTTTTAATTGTATTAATTTGAGCAGTGTTATTATACCATTAAAAGTAAAATCAATTGAATATCAATGTTTCTTTGGATGCAGAAGTCTAAGTAGTATTACAATACCACCAAGTGTGACATCGTTTGGTAATTGGTGTTTCTATGAATGCAGGAGTTTGAGTAGTGTTATTATACCATCGAGCGTGTTATCACTTGGTAATAGATGTTTTTATGGATGCCAAAGGTTGAGTAGTGTTAATATACCACCAAGTGTTAAATCAATTGGTGATGAATGTTTCTCTGGATGTTATAGGTTAAGAAGTGTTACAATACCATCAAGTGTTAAATCAATTGGTGAAAAATGTTTCTCTGGATGTAGTAGTCTAAAAAGCGTGAATATACCATCAAGTGTCACATTTATTGGTGATGAATGTTTCTCTTGGTGTAGTAGTTTAAGCAGCGTAAATATACCATCAAGTGTTAAATCAATTGGTGAAAAATGTTTCTCTGGATGTAGTAGTCTAAAAAGCGTGAATATACCATCAAGTGTCACATTTATTGGTGATGAATGTTTCTCTTGGTGTAGTAGTTTAAGCAGCGTAAATATACCATCAAGTGTTAAATCAATTGGTGAAAAATGTTTTTGTGAATGCAGTAGTCTAAGCAGCGTAAATATACCATCAAATGTTAAATCAATTGATAAACAATGTTCCTTATTATAATTCATCGGAATTAATTTACCTATTTTTGTTGAATAAAAGGATTAAATTTTTGTAAAAATATTTTTTGTTGATATTGTGAAATATAAAGACTAACTATTATAAGGAAGTAATTATTTTTGGAAAAAAATTAAGTTTTTAATTAACAGAATTAACAAAATTTAGTGATAACAAAAAATAGTTTTAATCAATTTTAATTCAACACGATTAACAATGGCGGAATAAAAACAAATAATAGATTGATATAATAAATACAAAACACACAAATATTTATTTTGCTCTTGACCCTTGAATTTAGGTATACTTAGATAAATAATATAGTTTTATTATAATTTAAAAAACTACTATATTTTCTATTACACTGTTTTTTAACAAAAAAAATGGTGAATAGAATTTACTTCACAATTTTATGATAAACCCACAAATAAATACTTTTTAATGTATTGTTAAACAATGTAAATTCCACCATCAGTTCAGTGTGCCGGAATCTGAGTCGAAAACTTGTTTTTCATTTAGTGATAGTGATAATAGTGATGATGTTATTAACAGACAAAGTCAATACAATTTCATTCAATAAAACAGTCACCCAAGAAACACGTCAACATTGCGTTGACAACCAAACTGATTTCTCCAAAACATATTCCAAATGAACTCAAATAGTTTTTCTATTTTTTTCCATTTTATGTGTTAATGTCAGTTAATGTAAATATAACTGAAGCAGATGGGGTTAACAAAGAGATTGGGTACGACGCAAGGGATAAATCTAGTATATAAAAGACTCCTTATAAAGTGGTTTGTTTACACAGTTTGACATATGTCCATTTATTCATGATTGGAGCCGTTGAGATAAGGTCATACCCATCTCAATATAATAAATATAATATTACTGATGTTGGAGACTTCTTTTTCGACTCTTCGGAGATGTTCTTGATATTCATCTTAGCTTTATTTTCACTCATTTGCGAAACTATGTTCACAAAGTGGACTGAACCCAAAAAGGAGAATTTAATACTCTGTGGGTGCTTCTCTGTTATTTTGCTAGCGATGAATAGCATCAATAAACACTTCACAGAGAACTCTAATCCTAATTCCTCAATCAATTATATAACATTAATGCTTTATTTTTCATTTCTTTTTTTGAGGTATGACACAATTGGTCAAGTCTTCAATGCTATCGGAAAGGCTTTTTTTTCGT
>NW_004443709.1:2019-3525 GCF_000330505.1 Entamoeba invadens IP1 | reverse complement strand
TCGATCATATTATATACTAAATGTCTAATAAATTTTATTACCATTTTAAAAAATTGAAATAAAGTTGATATTAATGTAAACTATAATAAACTATATTATATAATAAAGAATACAAATAAATAAAAAAATTGTAAATTCAAAATCAAAACCCCAAAACTTTTATTATTTTTGGAGTAAACATTGTTTGAATTTTAAAATAATTAATTATAAAATGAAAAAATAAAAAATAAAAAAACAAAAATTAGCAAAAACTATGAATTGAACCCGGAAACAGTGATCTGGAAGAAGAAACCTCGCCGCATTGATTTCTTTAATATATAAAAGAACATTATCCACAAACTGAGTCAATCAACAAATTTTATTGGTTTAATGTAAACTGAATTCCAAAACTTTGTACTGTTTCAAAAATTTATAAAAACCCTTTGTCCCAATTTTCCATTATTTTCTATTTTTCATTCGTTTTATTTTTTATTTTTTTGTTTGTTGGACCAACAACGGTACACAGTTTAAAACCCTTAAAAACCAATAAAGTTTCAATTATCGAACAAAAAATCGGGAAATTACCCAAATAATGGGTAAATCTTCCCCGATTTTCCAGGTTCGTTATTTGGTCAGTGGTTTATTTTGTGATTAAACATAAGTTTAATTACATGTGTCAAACAAACATAAGATAAACGATAATATAACAATAAACAAACGATGTGATAAAGAACACAACTGCATCAAATGATACAACACTTTAATAAATAATAAGTTTTTGTTTATTTCAACAATTAAAAAAAAATAAAAGTCATCAATAACATAGAAACAAACATTTAAAGACGAACAAGGCCTTTCATCACAACAGTATAAAATCAAAAAAACAGTTAAAAAATAAAAAGACCAATGGTCTGGTCTATAAAGAGGTGGAATAAAAGTGATGTAGTCAAATTAATAGTTTTTTATAATTTGTTTTATAATTCTTTGTATAGTTTTGTTTTCCAATATTCCGCGTTATAATTCAAAAAACAAGGTTTACAAAGAAAAAACTTATTCAATAAAATTGCCCAAGTTGTGAAAGTCAATGTATAAATTGTTTTTTATTGTTGAAAAAAGTTGAGTTTGCTGAAATAAAACACGAGAAGCTTCAATTTGTTTCTTCGAAAGTTTTCATTGAGGACAATTGATTGCCAAAAATCCCTGAAAGAGTTCGAATTTTTTGCTCTTTAAATATTTTTTTCAACAAAAAATTCCATTTTTTGCGAAAATACAAAAACTTAAAATCGAAACCCCGCGAGTGCACCTTATTTTTACACCCCCTACGAGTTTTTTTCTTTTTTATCAAAATGAAAAGGTGGTCTTTTATTGGGTACTCAACAGTGGGCACTCAACCACCCTGAACAACATCAGTCTCTATTTACAAGGCTTAATTTTTTAATTGAACGATTAACACAATCACTTATGAAAGAGGGTGTGCACCTTAATTTCACACCCCCTACGAATGGATTCCTCATTCGTTCAGAACTG
>NW_004443709.1:0-1919 GCF_000330505.1 Entamoeba invadens IP1 | reverse complement strand
TGGTAATAAGACAAGTGTTTTTGAATTAAAACTTTTGCAGCGGTAAAAAGACTTTGCATGTGTTCGTCCAGGTTTTCAGTGTTTTTTTGTTCTGAAATGCTCAAAAACTCAACTTTTTGAAGCAAAACCATTTTTGTGTTGCATTTCTTAATATAAAAACACATAAATGGTAATGCAGCGCTTTTATCCGCTGTGCATGTGAAAGTTAAAAAAGACGGGTAGGCTTTTTAGTGCTAGCCTGCATTTCGATTATTTAGAGAGGAAAAAAGGAAGAAAAACTGTGAAAAACACATTGATAACAACGTTGTACGTCTGCTTTAGTTGTAATTGCTCAAGCAAAACTCAACAGAAAAAAACATCGTGTAACAGGTTCAACATGACATCCTTTAAATTGGCGTGTATTGCTTAGTTCAATAAAAACGATCAAAAAGAAAAGTATTGGATAGTACTTTACGTACATTTTATAAGTAATTTTATGGTTTTATTTCCTTTTTTGTGTGGGAAAGATATATTATAATTATAGTTATTAATAATTAGAAATATAATTGGTTTTGTTACTATTGTGTGGATAACTTGGAAATTTGGATAATAACAATCCGATGACACACACCATTATTTTATAAACAAAACGTTTATTTTCATAAAGACTCATTGTTAGAGCTGTTTGGCAACTTTTGAAAATACCTAAAAAGTTTAAAATAATAAGTTTAACCGGAAGTTGCCAAAGTCATCATGCTCAACAGCTGTTGTGGATTTGGTTACTTTGAATATCTCAAAGTATTCAATAACAACTTATTTTGATCTATTTTATATGATTGTAATAATGTCAAAAATGCTCAAAAACATAAAAAATGTTAAATTTAATAGTATAACAAATTAAAAATTCAATACAAAAAATATTTGGGAAGTTTTCACAATTAATAAATTTAGTTATGTATTTAATTTATATTATACTAATATATTTATAATAGTATAATTCATATATTAAATGGTTTTGAACAAAATAGTATTTTTATACTGATATATTAAATTAGTAACACAAAAATGTTGATGAGATTATTTATAATAATTAAATTCAAAACTAATCATTATTAAATTATAATAACAATTAAATAAATTATATTTAAATGTTTATGATTCAATATAAGAATGACCATTTTTGAAAACATATCAGAATAATAAACCATAAAAAATATTTGATGTGTTATAAAAAATATTAAAACAAAATTAATAAATTTGAATAAAAGAATATATAAAAACTAAAATTAGAATATAAAAATTGTTCATAAAAATAATTAATAATTTGTTTTCACTTTATTATGACTTCATTTATCAAAGTAAATAATATAGTTTTATATCTAATAAAAATTATATATTTGACCACATCAGAAATAACAATTTGTTAAGTAATTATATTTGACAATTTAACATTAATTATTTATAGTTTTTTTATTAATAATAAAATACAAACTCAATAACAATATAATCAAATCATTGTATCTTTCTCGCAAAGTCACTTATCTGTTTAAATAAAAATAAGAGTGAAAGACTTTGTTCACGAAAAGGTTCGCTTTAATGGACACTGAATTATTGAAAGAGGTTGAAAAAGTTAAAAACAAACAAAAACGTTATTATAATATCATAAAATTGCAATGAGTAGGCGTGTTTGTAGTGGCGTTATAACACAAAAATATTAAGACAACGATGTTTCTAGTGGTCGTTAGAATAACTAAAAAAACACAAACCCGAAGACAAACCTGAACGTCTTATTTTTTGAATTAAAATGTGAATTGAAACTAAATATTATTGTTTATTTTTTTTATAAAATATACAATATGTTAATAAATAGTTTTTTAATTAATGGCATTTTAATTTGTTGATTATTCCTGTCATTTTATGTCTAAATAAGTTAAAATAAA
>NW_004443880.1:9720-10986 GCF_000330505.1 Entamoeba invadens IP1 | reverse complement strand
ATACATGCACATGAGATATTAAGATCTTTTGTTCTGTAGTCTAAGTTATAATAGTTATGAATTTTTAATTGAATCAAAAAATGTTAAGTCTTTCATTGAGTTATGAAACCTGAATATGTAAATACATATGATATAGTTTGTTAATTCAACTTTTTGTGTTAAACTAATTATATTTTGTGGGTACGTCATAAATTTGAATAATCATAAAAATAACAAGAATCATATAATTTTAAACAAATTTTTATATAATTTAATGTTGATATTATATATTCAAATTGAAAACAACAACTCAAATACAAATGAATAATTTCAATTAATGATTTATTAGTCTTTACTCCTTAAGTTCAGATCATATTAATTAGATATTTTGTCAAATTCATAAAAAAAACTGGTTATTACAAATGTATTGAAGTTGGTGAACATATTTGTTTTGTTATTAACAAAGAGCCTTTAAAAAATATTCAAAAATTAATGTTAAATGAATTTCGACATATATAAAAAGTTATATTGAATAAAGAATAATATGTTTTCAATTTATTTGTTTTTGTATCATGTCATGTTTAACTTTTGGTTTAAAGTTTTAAATGTAATATGCAATATTGTTTAAATTATAATGTGATAATGATTGTATTTATTGATTGTAAATTGTTTGCCTGAACAACCGTTTTATGTTTTTTATGAATCAATTAAACTAAAATCAATTATATTAATTAATTTTTAATTTTATTAATTAATTATTTATAAATCAATTATATTAAAGTTAATTTTATAAAATATTTGTTTTTTAGTAAAAACCCATGTTTTTAAATAAAAATATGGGTATTTCTTTGGGCTAAAGTTCATTTTTTTATATTGTAGTATAATCAATTAATTTAAAAATGAAATAATTTTTAGTTATTTATGTTTATTTTTTAATTTATTTTATAAGTTTAAATACATTATCGAATATTTTACAACAAAATTTATTATTTTTATAACCAGCCAATTAATTGTAAATTTTAACAACTGGACAATCATTTAGATGTACAATGATTTTATATTTTGTTCTTGATTTTGTAACATTTGTTAATTTATAACCCTTTTTATAGAAAAAGAAATATTAAATAAATTATCAATAAAATTTATTCATTCACTTTTTTTGCTGGAATTAAGACTAATATTATCTTTTAATTGTGTACATTAAAGTGCTAAATACATTATTTTTATTAAAATAATTTTTTGTTATTACATATTAACCCTTCGAGGACGGAAAAATCAAAATTTGTA
>NW_004443880.1:5297-9620 GCF_000330505.1 Entamoeba invadens IP1 | reverse complement strand
TTTTTGTTGAAGTTGGGATGAACAAAGGTTCACTTTTTTGCTTGATCCTTTTTAGAAACAAGTCACAGTTCAATGGAAAAGTCAGATCAAATATTTATTGAGATGTCCACAACTTATAACAATAATAAAATTAATTATAAAATATAACAAAGACCAAATTGCATCATAAAACATACTGGTCCAGAATATTCAAAATCAATTGCATCATAAAATAACAAAGAAAAGAAAATAAATAACAGACTTTGAGGTGTATTGAAATTTCATTATGTAATTGATCTCAAAAACAATAACAAAGGAAAATAAATAGATTTTTTGTAAACTTTGAAAAATACAATAATTTAAAAAATTGGGTTTTGCTATTTTTTTGTAAAAGAAATAAGATAAGACGTAAAGACACTTTTGTTTGTTCCGACTTTGAAAAATAAATCTTAAAGAAAATAAGTGTAAAATATACAAAAAATAACTAAAATACATTTTCAAAAGTATCAAAAATCGCAAAATCGAGAAAAATTTTTAAAATCAACTTTAACAATAAAAATAATCGTATTTAATTAAACTTTGATCACCACGAGGTTTCGTGGTCATCCATTGAATTTCAGGTTGTGCCACTCTCGAGTAAGCAAGATATGAATTCATTGTTTGTAATTTGAATTTTTTATCATTTTCAAACAAAAACAAAAGGCAAAACGTGGTTTATGCAATCTATTTAGAATATAAAGATTTGTATTTGGTAAATAATTGTTTATTTTGCAGCCATTGTTTATTCATTTTCGAATTATGCATTTTTGGGCAACAAACAAAAAACTAATAGTAAATATATAGAGATAATGAAAAACAAAGAAAAACACAAGTGTAAAGACAACACAACCAAAACCAATGACAACACTTTAAACTATAATTTATAATAAAATAAATTAATAAATTGTTAAAATTAATAATGTTATTTATAATAGTTTTATAATTATGATTGTTATATATAATAGTAACAATCAACAGACATAATTTTGACACAATAACACATCAACAATCATATCTTTACTACAACATGATGTCATCGAAGTGATAAATAATCACATTGATATAACAATGTTGTGTTATAAGACAGTATTGTATTTTATGTATAATTATAATAAAAATGATATAATGACCTTATTTATAATATTATCACAATAGAAGATACATAGTGTTTGTAATAAAGCGCGTTTTGACAGAAAACATATCGTTCAAATTTAAAACAATACAAATAAGCATTAAATTTAAATAAACAGAAACACACTGGTTTAGTGAATGATCAATAAAATGATTATATGTAATATAATTGATGTGGTTGTTATATAAATAACAATTTAAATTATTTGGATGTTAAAATCGATTACATATTATATTTATAATATAATTTTACCATTAATAATATAGAGTCTATAATAATATAATAATAATAAAATAATAATTTATTTTTTTAAATGACAATAATGTTAAAATAATGTTATTTAAACACACCAAATAACAAAAATATTAAAATGATTTTTTTTAAAAGGATAATTTTAAAAAAACATTTTAAATTAACAACTATCTGTTATTCAACGACAATGGATCAATAAAAAATAGACATATAAATATCACTTATTATTATATTTTCATTTATAGTTAAAATATTAGATAATTTATAATGTATTGTTTATTTTATTGATTTTGTAACGAATTGTGTTTTGTGTTTTTAAATAGATTTTTTTGTTTAAAAATTTAAAAAATAAATACAGTAAGGTTATCCCGTTTTGTTCAATTGTTTTAATAATGCAAGACATTTATAGTTATTTTTTATTATTGAATACTATTTTAACAAATTAAATACAAAGAAAATTTTTGTGTTTTATTTGAAAATTGCAAAACAATAGAATGGTTTAAATAAATTAAAAGTACTAATTAAATCTTACATAAAACAACGTCACTTGCTACAAAACAAATAAGTTTGTGATAAAACAAATACTCGATATAAATTTGAATTAACACGATTATTGAGTTGATATTTCAAGATTTGTTATTGATAGATTTATAGTTTCAAGTTGCACTATTTTAAAACAACAATGTGCAAAACCAATTTATAATCAAAAATTATCATTTTTAATCCTTATATCCCGAAAAAACATTTGAATATCCAATAAATATCGTAAACCAACATTAAATGATTGTGTGAAATAACACACAAATTTCTTGTTATATTTGGAATAAAAATTCAAAAAATAAATAATTACCTATTACTATAAATAACTTTGCCGCCTTGCATTAAATTTGACGAAAAAATGCAAAAATTTGCTTCATCATCAGAACTCGAAAAATAAAACAAAATTTCAAACAGGGAAGTCATCACCATTGAAAACGAAAGATTCAGATGACCAAAAGCACTCTTCCATCCATTCCAATCTAATGAGGTTTTTAACTCCCAAACTTCTCAGAATTGATCTTGCTGGTCGTGATCTCACTGACTACCTCATGAAGATCTTGACTGAATGAGGATATGCTTTTACCACAACTGCTGAAAGAGAAATTGTCAGAGACATCAAGGAGAAGCTCTGCTATGTTGCTCTTGACTTCAACAAAGAGATGCAGAAGGCTGCCTCATCATCAGAACTCGAGAAGTCACATTAACTATCAAATGGTCAAGTCATCAACATTAGCAACGATAGATTCAGATGCTTAGAAGCACTCTTCCATACCAAGGAATGGTATGGAAGCATCAGGTATCCACGAGACAATTTACAACTCAATCATGAAGTGTGATGTCGACATCAGAAAGGACTTATACGGAAACATCGTTTTGACTGGTGGAAAATCAATCAAAAAATCAACGACAGACAAGAGAAGGAGAAAGTTGCAAATGAAAAACGAATAAGCATAATCAAGGCTGTTAATGCTTGGCTCAATTTAATTATATTCATATTGGTGTTTATTTGGTTTACTTTAAATTATTGTAATAATCAAACATATATTATTCAATAATACAACTATCGTTTTTATTATTCACAAGTTGATTAATTATAGTTTTTTTATAATTAAAATTACTATACAATTTATTATTCTTTTGTCACGCATTGTATAATGAATCCAAAACTGCTATTTTTCTCGACTTAAATTGATGTTTTATAGCGTTGTTTTACCATATAAGATAATTATTTTATTGTTATTGTTGTGTTTATATAATAACAAACAAAATTAATAGTAAGTAGTGAATTTTTATCGTAATATTTTGATGTTATTTAATTCTCTAAGTATTTTTAGTTTGAGTGGAATCCATTTTTTGTATTTCAACAATAATATTTTTGTTATGGTGTTATTTTATTTTGGTTTGAACCAATCTTATTGGTTATATCAAACCCACAATCTTGCACACTTTTTAAGTGTTTTTTATTTTGTTTTTGAAAAACTTGAATATCTGATAGTATTCTTTAATCAATTTTATTAACAATTTTATTAGTTTATAAAAACAGTTTATTTTCGTATTATTTTTATTACTAATATTAATTTGTTAAATTATATATTTTATTGATTGAAGGACAAATCTTTAACAAAAACCAATTAATTTGAGTTTATGAATGATGAAATGTGTTATAAATAATACAAAAGTTTGAATTTGAGTTGAACTATTTTATCGAAAAAGTCAAAAATCATTCTAAATTATTCATGAAAAGTCGCCATTATTTTCATTTTTTTGGAAAAGTGAAATTATTTTTTGAAATTTTTTTCTGAAAAAAAAAATAAAAATTTTTCAGTCCTCGAAGGGTTAATCGAGGTTACTTGGTTTAATCTTTATAGACTTTTATGTTGTTATTTTAAACGTTTTTATTAAATAATAAATTAATTTAATTGGTAAGTTGGAAAACACGAATACTTTTTGGTGTATATTTTTGCCCATCAATGAAATCTCCACTTTGTGCAGTGTAACTGGTGGGAGTTCATTCATTACATTTTACCACATTTGCCAACATTAATATCACTATCTTAAGTTATATCATTGAATCTATATACAAAAAATAAGGATTGTCTTTGTTGCAAGAAATGAAAGCGTTGTTGCCTTGTCTTTCTTTTAATATAGAAATCTTTGTATTTAACTATCCGTTTCGCACAATTGAAACAATAAATGAAGTGTAGCTTACCAACAAAAAACACTTTTATTAATTGTGCCATATTTAAATTTGATCAATATTTACAAATTGATTGATATTATTAAGTATTAATTTTAAAACGAATGTTATAATTATTTATTAAATGTTTTTAATAAATTTTATTAATGTAATTATTAGTATAATAGTTTTTGATTATACACTA
>NW_004443880.1:2109-5197 GCF_000330505.1 Entamoeba invadens IP1 | reverse complement strand
ATAAATACAAAGATAAATAATTGTAAATTGCAAAGTAGTTTAGTCATCTTTCATATTATATATAAAAAAACAATTAAACTAATTATTAAAGAAAAGTTGATGTTCAACCAATTACAATCATTTTATCTTTTGAAAATTTTCATTCATTTTCCAACAAAAAAACGATATCGTTAATTTTATATCAATCAACAAAAATACTTTATCTATATCGTATTCTGTTCGTGTGAACCCAACCTTCTCCTCGATTAATTTTATCATTTGGTACATGAAACATTTCTCGTCGTTAACAATTAATTTCAACATGTTACAAATTGATAATTGGAATGTTTTTATAAGTCTAGCAAAGAAAAATATTGATGTCACTTTTTACACTGACAAATGTAATAATTTTGGGAAATATAATACAAATTTGACTACAATTTAACTAATGTACAAGTCTATAACAATCTAACATTTTTTTTCAAGATTTGCGTAAAAAATATAGTTTTGAACGAGACAAGAAAAATTATACGTTTTACTATACAAATGCACCAAGTGATGATGAAATTGAAAAACTCAATCTTTTGGTCAAATATGCACTTCCAAATTATATTAGTTTTAAAACAAAGCAACCTTTTGATAATATTGTACTAAATTTGAGTCAATTTGATTTAGAAAATGCAGATTTTGTAGATTTTCGTTTTTTAAACACAGAAATTATTTTGTGAGAAAAATTTTCACAAAAAGTCTAGATTTTTGGAAAACATTTTAAAACGTAAAAAGGTGCATTTTTTAAAAATGTTAAAAATGTTAATATTACAAGTGAAAAAAGTCAAATCAACAACAACAGAAAGAATTAAAAATCACAATGAAATCCTTTTCTTTTAATTATACGGAGTGTGTTACCTTTTCGACTCTAAATACTTTTCAAATATTTTTTTCAATGAATGAAAAATTGACAATTGTCGGACTAATCCAAGTAACAAAAGTGGAAATGATATTTTTAATGTGTTTAGAAAAAATTAAAGCTCATTATATTTCAGATGTAAAGTTCATTTTTAAATAATAACAATGTCAGAACGTATAATTGAAAAATGTGGATAATGTTGTTATAAACTTATTTGTTAATTCTAAAAATACAGAAATGAATTTAATCAATGCTTTTGATGTGACAATCAATGCGACCCAAATTGGGAAATTGCATATTGAAAACGCAAAAAATAGATGTCAAACAAACAATGTCATGCTATATGTTAGTATTGCATAACAAGTTAAATAAATATGCACAGATATTAACATCACAGAGTGACACAAATGCTGTTAATTACTTTTTAAAAGATAAGCATATTAATGACTATCAAGGTGCATTGTATAAAACAATCGATTTTAGTTTTAAACCAACAATAGAAGATGAACACAATGAAATTGAAGTGATTGAAAAATGCAGAACTTTACACGAAGTAAAAAAAGTTTACAACGACACAAACAACTGAATTGGATTCGCTTTGTGTGAGTGATGACTTTTTAATTTCATTTTTTAATGTTGGTAAATTCAAAAACACTTCAAGATGTTGTTACAGCTTTTTTAATACCAACCAAAACACCTCAAAAGAAAGTATCAAATTTGCAACAAATGGAAATCGAACTATTGTTGTTTTAAACAAAAAATTGTTAATAATGACACAACTTCCACTTTAAAATTCGTTTCAAAAATTGACACTATCAAATGGGTAAAAAGATTTTTTTGTAAATGATTTTTTGTGACAACGATTTGATTCTTGTTGTTGACAAAAATACAATTTTGTGCATCTTTAATAATCTCAATCAATTAACGTTAGTGATATATGAATTGAATTTTGATACTAAAATAGTCAAAATTCTCTTCATGAAGGCGAAGAAAATGGAAAATAAAAAATTCTTTGTTGTATTTGAAAATGGAAAAATCGTTGAAATGATATACCAAATAAAAAATCAATTAAATAAAAGAGAAAAGGTTAAAGACGTTTGTGATGGGTATTACTATATTGTGAATTATTCACTATATAATGAAGACAACCAAATACTGTATTTAATAAGTGAGACATACATCCAAATTGTTTGTATTAAAACTGGAGTATTGACTTATGTCGAAACGGATAAAGTTATTTCATCGTGCCTAATTCGTAATTGTGGTATTGTATTTATTACAGAAAATGCAAAAGTGTTTCATTTTTATAAGAACACAATTCAAGAAATCTAATTAAAAGGTGTTCAGAAAGAAAAACTAACAAGTGTGTTTTTGACCGAAACGGTGAATTGTTGTTCGGTTTTTCAATAAAATAATTTTACGTTATTATTTTAAAAAAGCGATAAATCAGTTTAAAACATGTTTATTATTTATTAATTCAATTAAATAGATAAAATAAATAATAACAAATATTAATTAATTTTGAAAGGGGTAAATTTACTGTTAATATTAATATTAATTTTGATTGGTCAATTCCCAAAACCTTTTTTTGTTTTTGTTTTTCAGAAAAATAGCCGAAAAAACAAGGAGAAAAAAGACAAATTTTCGAGAGTTTGACCAAATTTGTAATAATTATTTAACTTATTTATAGCTTTTTAATTAATTATTATATTAAATTCACACTTTCGAAATATTATAAAAAGCCAATAATTAATTAAACCAAACAATAGAAAAAAAGAGGAAAATTAATATGAACCTGAGCTAGCTCCATGTCCGATGCTGTCTATACAAAGAAACAATTGAATATAATCAACAAGCCCTTGAGACAAATACACTTGTAAACCTCATGTAACTGACCAATCAAAAAGGTTTATCAACTTCGGTTCGAAGGTTTGTCTGCAATTGTGGGAGAATAAATCAAAAAAATTTTTATTGTCATAGCTTAATTATTGGATCACCTCAGAGTGATCAAATCAAACACACTAAATGAAGTACATCATATTGAAATATAAATGATAAAATAAATAACCTATAAGTCAGTATTTAATTTTCAGAGAAACATAAACAACAAACTAATATGTTTTCTCAAGGAATTGTTGATTGGGCAATTTAGAATACAATACGGGTACACTTTATCTCAAAGTGTGTATAATGCGATATTAG
>NW_004443880.1:0-2009 GCF_000330505.1 Entamoeba invadens IP1 | reverse complement strand
CTTCTTTTTTTGCACCTCTTCATTTCTTTTGAGTTTCTCTTTTTCAATTTTTTTAGGGTTCTTTCTTCTTTCTTTTCTCTTTCTTTGTCTTCTTTGATTTTATTCTTTTCAAGCTTTTTCAGTTCAAGTTCTTCTCTCTTTTCGATTTGTTGTCTTTTGAAAATTTCAACCATTTTTTAATGGCCTTCATCTACCTTTACATTGCGACATCCTTTTTCCAACTCTCTTACAGGGAATGATAACAATACACGAACAATGTCGGGATTTATTGACAATTCTCTTGCCAGTAAAGGATTTTCCCGACAGTAGTACCAACCATAAGAACTACTAATGACTTCAATACCAACTTGTCGAAATGAGTTCATTGTTGCTGGAATAGTCGCTGTTCTTTCAAAGCTCATTGAGATGTTGACTATTGATTTTGACATTTTGCTTAATTGATATTCATCTTTGAGAATTTGTGAGAATGACTTACTTTTGTACCCTGTTCCTCTTTTCATCTCTTCTTGAAATGTGTATAACTGTTTCATGGTTTTTGAATAACCAAGATAGAAATCACGTGCTGAGACGCCGTCTTCCTCCAACCTCCTCTTTTGATTGGCAATTTGTTGGTTCAACATCTGGACCATTTCTGTTGCACCAATTTGTCCCGCATCTTCTTTCTCTTGGCTTTCCAATTGAAAGAAATTGTCAACTTCAAACTCCAATACTGACTCTGTTATCTTTTCTCTGTTTTGTTGACTGAAAATACCAACGTCAAGCATCTGCAAAAAGTTGGTTGCATTTGGGACAAAAAAGAGAACTTTGATGTTTTCATCGTCAAGATTCTTCAAAATATCTTTGTTATTATGAGAACTACAATTGTCGAGGAAAAGCAAGATATTACCTTTGTATTTAAATATGTTTCTCAATCTGAGCACTTCAGGTATAAAAACTTTGTCTATCTATTCTTAAAACAACACGTTGGAAAGAGTGCTCTTTTTCCCAAACATGAAATGTGTGTTTTATTTGTTATATCCAGAATTATTCAAGTACTTCTCGATGGAATGGTTTGGGATGATGAGTGTCTGCTTCAAACGTGTACCAATTGCGTTGATCAAAGCGATGTGTGTTATTTTCTTGGAAGATTTGTCGGTTGCACATCGAACGTATTTGAGATCCACTTTCTCGGGTATGAACACTTTGATGTTTTTAGAGTCGATAAAATCTTGGTGCCCACTTTCGTCCATGTTAAACACAAATGACGCCGGGACACCTTCAAGCTCTTTATCAATCTTGTCATAATAAATAAAAATATCTTCTGGTGGCACTCTTAACCTTGCCTCCTCAACCATTCTTGCTTTGACGCATTTGAGGCCGATTGATTGCATTAAATAATATATCCCTGGGCGTGTGTAAGACTTGTTAAAACACCTTTCAATGTATTCCGATACCCGCCTCGAAGTGGCGACTCTTCTAAATTCCAACCGTGTTCATATCGCTGTTTTCAATTGTGATAATTGTTGTTCGTTTAATTTTGATTGACCTCCTTGAGTTTTTTAAGTTGTAAATAGACTTCTCTCCCCGGAGTTTCAGTCTTGATATTTCACTTAATGAGATGTTGTAAACGTTTCCCAAAACAATGTAGTCGATAATATGTGCTCTCCCGCCATTGTCTTTGTTGAATCCTGCCACTTTTGTTGTTATGTAATGAACCTGTAATTGCCTGGACTCCGACGCAAGACCAAATTCTTCAGTTGCAAGTATTTTATAGAAGAAATGTCTGACTTTTACCCTTACATCCTCGTCGTATTTTGTTTCCAAATTTAAACGAGAAATGAATTGTTTTGGAGTAAGAATAGATTCATCAAGGTTTTCGGACAAATATTTTTGATTGACCACTAATTGATGATGTTCTTTCTCAGTAAGGAACTTCTCGTTTTTTTCACAAAATAAAAAGGAACTTTTACAGTCAGTCTTTTCTTCACTTTTTGTGCCGTCGATAACTGTCGGTGATGCTTTGATATAAT
>NW_004443711.1:0-1383 GCF_000330505.1 Entamoeba invadens IP1 | reverse complement strand
ATATGACATATGTATTTTCACATGTCACACATTTCCCATTTTTGTTTGAAATATCACAATTGTTGGATAATACACAAAGTCCGTTTTCGTTGATAAATTTGTTTGTTGAGTTACAAGCTGTGCAATATACATTGTCGTTTAAAGAATATCCAGTCGTTATCTCTTTTTCACACAAATTGTTTTTGGTATAAACACTATCTTCACACTTCTCACAATATGTTGGTGTGCATTTTTCACATGACTCTCCATACTTGTTTTTACACTGTTCACATCGTAAATTCTCAACGTTGTAATAAAACCCTTGTGAACACAAAACTATGTTGGTGTTGTCTGTTAAAAATGCATTTGATTGTAATTCACACTTTTTGTTTTGAAAATATATTTATTATTACATATTGTACAAATGCTTTCATCAACACATGCCAGACAATTTGAGTCGCATTTTACACACTCTGCATATCTAGAGTAATACCCTTCTTCGCATTTCATAATTAGATTGTGTTTGGCTAAAATGGTGTTATTTGGTGATTCGCAAATGTCTACTCCATTTTGTTGAACCAACAAATAGCCTGTATCACATAAAACACACCCTTCCTTCACACATTTTAAACACCCATTTGAACACTTAAAACACCTGTTTTTGTAAAAATGATACGAATCAGGACACGATTCACAAACCTTTGTTGTGACATTTGTTTGTGTTGTTGATAATCCGCAATTATTATCATAATTTTTGCATTGATTATCAAGTAAATACGAATTTTTATAGTATTTGCATGATATATCTGTTTTGTCAATATACAAAGCAGTGCAGTTTTGCTTATCATTAAACACAACATCATTCATTTGCGTTGTAATGTTATTAGTATTTTTAAACCCATATTCTTCCCCAACAAGAAGTTTAATATTTTTGTTGGAGACTGATATGTTATTGTTATTAATTGATTCATTTGAAATATAAATGACATTTGCAGTGTTTGAATCTTTAAAATTTGTATTATATTCATTGATCTTTTTGAATTTAAGTGTTTTAACATTTTGATTGAAAGTACCATTAAATCCAATGTTTAGAATCACTTCATTTGTTTCTATATAAATAGTTGTATTTTCATTTAAAATTGGACAATGCAGTGCATTTCTGTATGAACTGAATATGCCCATATCTTTCTGTTCTAAAATGCAGCCAATATCGTAATTAAGCTTAAGTGGACAAATTCGTAGTATTTTTCTTCCTAAATACAATTTCATTGTTGACATCAAATAATCTCTATCTCTTTCTTTTTCAAAAGAAATAAATTCGAAGCATTCGATTTGGTTTTCATTTGTTATTAGAGATGCTTCAGTATTGGTAAATTATTGAATCTGTCCATTTTCGCCATATAG
>NW_004443881.1:10325-13418 GCF_000330505.1 Entamoeba invadens IP1 | reverse complement strand
GCCATATGACCATCGATTCCACAAAATTTACATTTTTGGGTTTTTCTTCTTTTTTCGGCTTTTTTCTATATTGTTTAATACGATTTATTTTGACACTATCTGAGTTTTCAACTTTTTCGACCAGTTTTGAATGTTTGACCTTTGTTGTCTGAATCAATGGAGGATCTTTGGAAAACATATGTTCACGATTCAGAATCACAGTTTCTTGTTTCTGAATCACTTGTATTATTTGTTTTATAAACATCTGCAAATATATTAACCCACTGTTATTTGATAGCCGGAGTATGAAGTATTGTATCAATTATTTCTTCAAATACAACAACGTGTTCTTTTCGTGTCCAATTATCAACATGTTCATCAAGAGTTCTTTTTAGATACTCATGTTTGGCAACTTTCAAACTTGGAACAAGCACTTTTTTCCCAAAGTCTGTCATATTAAACAAAGGATGTCTCTCTGATAGAAACTTATCATAAAGACACCAATAAAGTTGGTGGCAACACGGAAAAACAAGTCCAAAATTTTGAAAATCCGGACATGAACAACTAAACACACCGCTTCCAGGTATTGGAGAGATAGCAGGAATAAATTTGTAATATTGAATCAATCTTATTAACCACTCATGTTAAATATATTGAACATTTTGTAGACCAATAAGTCTTTCAATTATATCAATTTGTTCATCATTAAACTTCGTTGAGAATGAATTTGCGAACTTGTTGGCTTTATTGATGAAAATTTCTGTTATTTTTATAAATGCTACCTTTCTTTCTTCTGTTTGACTTTTAATGGTTCCAAAAAATCCTTCAACAACATTGTTTGTTAAATCGGAAGTCATTTTACCAGTAAATTAAGGGTGAATAAGATTTAAACCCAAACCCAACACGTATACATTTGTTAATATAGTTAATTTTTAATACAACTAATAGAAACAATTTTACACCAAAAAACTATATTATATAATTATGTTTACTATTAAGAAACAATTAAAAAGACAACAAGAAATATTTTTAACTTGTAAAAAAATCAATCATTTTTTTGGTTTTTTAAAAATCTTTGATTTGTTCTTTTTTTCTTGTTTTTGTTTTTTTGCGTTTTATTGACAATGATTCATCGACATTCTTTGAAGTTTTAGTTTTTTTTCTTTCCTGCACACGCTATAACCAAAGGGTCTTTTACTTCGTCATTTTCATATCCCGTTTTGTCTTCTCGTAATTTGTCAATTTCTTCAACAAACTAACGACTTTTTTGAACACAGTTTTTTCCTCAAATTGCGGGTTAAATCAAACAATTTCTTTTTGATATCATTTTCATTCAAAGCGTTATTATCAGAAACAACTTTAACTTCATGAATAGTAACTATATTTTCGATAATTAAACATTTTTCTGCAAAATCATCTTGAGTAAAAGGTGGTGCAGAACAAGGACCCTTCACGATTAGTCGTGTTTTACCCCTGATGTTTATGTAGTATCCAAGTGGACAACGCGGGTCAACAAACACATCACCTCCTCTTTTTCTGAAGTATATCATATGACAACAGGGAACCCCCGTTTCAAAATACATTTTACATTCAAAATTACATCCATTACCCAATGGACATTTACTCGTACGAATAAACGTATCAAAGCTGTTCAAAAGTAAATCAACTGTTTTCGAAGTAAGTTTGGGTATCACATTAATTGGGACCAGCAGTTTGAGAGCATTCATCTGTTCTTCAGAAAAGGTATTTTTGTTAGTTTGGAGTTGGTGTGTGTACAAAACAAAAGCCTTTGCCGCTTCCAATTGTGTTGGAATTCGACCATGTATTGGTGCTTTTGCGTGTGAAAAAAACCTTCTGCCAAATTCGAGGTTGAATACAGCTCTTGACATACTTGAGAAGGCATAAAAGTGTGTTTTATATAAAAGAGTGTTTTAAGAAATTTAAACTTGTCAAATCGATTATTGATGTTTTTATCTGGAATTGTATCAGATGACAACTCAAGTTTTAAAAAATCAGAATACTCTTCGTGATTCAATAATGTCATTGTATTCGAAATTTTATTTGACGTTATGTCTTCTGGAGAAATCAACAATGTTAGTTTCGCTAAGTACAAAGCCTCCGCTTTCTCACTATCAACACTTTCTTTAAACAGTGAATCAAACAAATATATAATTTCATCGTCATATGAAAAAAAGTTTTTCTAAATTGTGATTTATGTGTAACCAGCAGTGCCTTATCTTTGTTTGTTGACCAAATACTGAATACAACGCTGATGATTGGGTTTCAGACCGGTCACATGAAAATTCAACGAGATAAACATCTTAAATCAAGTTGTTGTTTAAGTTTTTTAAATATTCCTCAAACGCTTGTTTGGATGCGTCACGTAAAAACTCAAATGACAACAATCTTGTTATATCATTCTTTTTAAAAACAACAACGAATAAAGGTTTGGAAATTTTTATTTGTGCAGTGTGTGTCATCTATGACAAGACATGAATTATCGTATTTATTAACTGATAGCATGTTAATGTAAAAACATCAACAAATTTTCTTTGAGTGTCCACGAATAACACAGTTGAAAAATCTGAAAGGGAATTTAGGTATATATTAAGCTGAATTGCCTGTTTGATGGTTTGATTTTTATATGCTCTTTTACAATATCATAAAGTATTTGAGGATTGTATGTAAAACCATGGTTTAGCCTAAAAAGTTGCGTACTCACTTTCTCTTTTGCATCTCGAAGTATAATTTGTCTTTGATCAAATGGAATGAGATCGTGTTGACCTTTTGTTATTGTTGTTTCCGAGTGATCAATGTGCCATGGATTGTAGTAAATAAATAGGCACTTTTGTTCAAATATGAAAACAACTATAGAAGAATTGCAACCAACCAACTTACAACTATAAATTTGTTTAGGAGAGTCGGAGCGAGTGTGTGTTGCAGCATTAATTTGAATTGTAAATGTTCAGTTAATGTATAACAAAATCGTTTTATTTCTTTTGTACAAGAACCATCAATTGTTTCCCCAAGCATGTCATACAATCCTTTAACAATCTTGTCATTTACCGAATACAACCTGTGTGTTATAGTGGGTTGTTGTTTAAAACACACAAA
>NW_004443881.1:5430-10225 GCF_000330505.1 Entamoeba invadens IP1 | reverse complement strand
CGAAAATAAACCTTATTTCGAACAACCCATTTTTCAACTCATTGTAATTCGAAAAAAAGTTCAATCCTTTTTCTTAGTTTTTTAAAAAAACTTTTTTCTTGTTATTGTGTTCAAATACATAACCAAATCAACTGTGTTTATTCACTTTTAGATGTTTAAAAATGATTTTTTAAATTGTTATAAAGTTATTTTTGTTATTTGTTTTGTTATTGGTTATATGGTTTTTAAATAGTTATATTAATTATAATATTTTTTTGTCTTTTTTCTTGTAAGTTGGAAACATTATCAACTAAAAACGTTTTTAAGAATAAATAACGGTTTTAAAATAATTATATTGTTTATTTAAAGATCATCAGAAAATTGTCGTACACTTAGTTTTTAAAGTATTTTTCTATATTTTTTGAAACCCGTTTTTTTTTCCTGAATGTTCAAACAAATTATAAGTGTAAAAATTTATTCCTGATTTTTGTTTTATTTAATTATTAATAATTTATTTTGAACTTTTCCTGAAATTGCACAATTTTTTTATTTGTTATTAATTTTTCCTATAATTTAATGACAGTTTGCAACTGATTCTAAGATTAATTGATTGTTAATTAAATGTTAATTAATATATTTATACAAAATAAACTATCATTGAATCTATTAATATATTATCATTTGTCAATTATATCTAAAAATAAACACAAATTTAATCTATAAATAACTTGTTGAATTTAAAAAAAAATACATTTCTGTGACTTATTTGTTGTGTTACTTATTTGTCATAATTAATAAAAACCAGACTCTATAATAACAAATAGTGTTATTGTTTGTTTAATGTCATTTTTGTACAACAAAAATATGATATTTGTAATAGTAATGATAGGTTTGTGTTAGGGTACTAATTATTTGTTTTATTCTATTATATAAGTATATTTAAATTAACAGAACACTATCAGTTTGTTGTGTTTGTTGATAGACAATTTTATATTTATTTCTTGACTTTTCAAATATCAGTTACTTTTGAATTTAAGTAAAAAAAACATAAATTATATAAAACTAATTAATATATTTTTTTAATATATACAATAATATACAATAAAACAAAAAACTAAAAATCGCTGAGTGAACACATTGAAATTCACTAAAATATACAACCTAATTAAAACTATTACAACATTAATAACATTGATATTTATTTTCATTAACAAAGCAATTAACAATAAAAATAATACGTTTTGTTTAAACTTAAAAATATACTCATATTTTTAAATTAAATAAAATATCAATAAAATGACTAAATACTAAAAAAAGAGACACAATGGCTTTGTATTGACTATTTTTTAATTGGTAGGATAAACAGCACGTTTATATTAAATATTTTTAAATTTTATTTTCTTAAAAAACAAAAATAAAACAAATTGTGTGCATTGAATACGATATTAAACCTCAAAGAAATCAGAACATGGCATATAAAGATGCAAAGTTTTTGTGTTACAACATAATATAAATAGTTTATCGTTTCGTTTTTAAAAAAAATACGAAAAATAAAAATAGAAAAAATTATTAATATTTAAAGCAAGAATCTAATAAAAAAACATATCAAATTAAAAGAATGACAACTGAAGATTATCTGACTGTTACTCTTTATTATATTTACATGACCAAATAAAGTTTAACAATTCAAGTACATTTATTATAAGCTTGGAAAAATTACCAATATTTGCAAATATATGTTAACTATGAAAAGATATTATGAAGAACAAATTAAAATTCAACGACACTATAAATTTATCAAGCATTCGAATGACAAATTAAACAGAACATGTTCAATATGGTAATAATAAGATAAAACGTGTCGAATTTGTTATCTCTTTAAGATAACAACAAAAGATAATCAAATCACATATATACATAAAATTGAAGGCAGCATTTACAAATAAGCAACAAAAAACATTCAAAAATATTTTCTGCAAAACACTATTATTATTATAAATTAAGCGCCTTCCTCCTTTGGTCAGTAAAACAATGTTAGAATAAAAATACAGGTTGTTTCTTTTTTGTCAAACATTTAAAATATTAATCATGTAGAATATTGGCATTTAACGATGGGCCGGCTCATAATAAGTCGGCAAATCATGTATATGAAAATATACATGATTATTTCTACAATCTTAAGATTTACCTCCACAACAAATCAAGTAAAATTAATCAAAAACCAAACTCTGTTTACTTTAAACAATCACGAACAAAATGGGAAAAGTTTAATTTACATGTTCCCACAGTAACATTCTCGTTTAGAGCTCCAAACGTTGTTGTGGACTTTATTGACAATCATAAAGATTATTTGTGTTACACCCGCTTCTTAAGTGTCAATGTTAATGCTCTAATAAATTCGAAGTACTTAGAAGTAGTGTGTGATGGAAGTATTCAAGTTGAATGTGACATAATTAATATAGATGATGAAGTCCTTGTTATCTATTAAAAACTACTTTACATTCTCTCTACGTATCCTTACAAGTTATCTAAAATCAAACATCAGACACTTTCTTTTTCCTATTCATCAATGTGTTAGTTTACCATTCACAGTCTCCATTAAATATGGTTTTATTGCACGTTTATTTGACTTTTTCAAGTCAATTCCATTCCATTTGTTTTTTACAACAACACAAAAAACCCAAAAGAATTTTTTTTACTGAACTCAAAATTCTCCGAGTTCATCAAATTGCTTGTGTTACAATAAATCGTTCTTTTTGTCTCACTCAATTTGCAACAAAATCGGTTGGTCTTCATTCCATACAATACAGCAACTACATCTTTACATGCACTCAGCTCTTCATTAAAAACATCAGATATTATTCAATTGAGTTAAACACATAGAATATCAACAGTAACATAGCCTTAAAACAATTTTATAACAAATATTATTACAAACAAATCGTAAATTAAGTTATCATCTTCTTCGTTTTTAGAAAAAAAATGAGTAAAGTCGACCAGAAAATTGTCGTACACCAGAAAATACTCGTACACTTCCTAAAATAGATTTGTGTACATAAATTACATTTTTTAAAGAAAAGTTGATAAAAAATTCTTTGTACTTTTCTCGATATAAGAAATAATTCGAAGCTGTTTTCAAATCAAAAACATTGAACTTTTATTGAAATGTATAAAAAGATTCAAACTGTTTAGACAATATAACATTGAATAAACCATTTATAAACCATCAATAAACTATCAAATTATAAATCAATTATTTATTCCAAATATAGGTGGTTTAATTAATGAAAAAGCGATAAATGTACTATATTAAATAATTTAATATTAATACATTATTATCAAACAATTTGAAATAATAATGTTAATTAAAAATGTTGTATTCAATTTAATAGTATATAAAATTACTTTATAATATATTAGAACTAGACTAGTATATTTTTATTATGAATTAACATGTAAATTATTGATTTTAGTATGTTATTATTAACAGTATTATTTACATAGAATTTAGATAACCACAATTTATTACAATTTTAACAATCTTATTAATTTACAAATTATTAATTATAATTATTACATCATGAAAACAATCCAAGTTAAACCAAACCCACCTTACGAACATTTCAATTAAGTTTTATGTATTTCTTTATATTTTGAATTAAACCTATATTGCGATTTAGAATTATGGGGTTATGTCGAATGTTAATAATAAATAACTTTGATAAATAACAATTAAACTATTCTTTGAATGTAAAATTTTACAAAAATATATCAATTATAAACTATACTTGTTTAATAATTATTATTATTTTTCCAAAAACAAAACATTGCTTGTTTTATAATTTATGTATAATATAGTTATTTAATAATTAGAAAAACTATATTCATTTACTATATTGTTGATATTTTTGGTCAGATTGAACAATTTTTTCGATATCTTTTTGTGTATTTTCAATGTTAAAAGCCAAAAAAACATTTATAAAATGCACCCAGTGTTCTCATTTGTTGAGTTATTGTCATGTTTATAATTTAATTGAGGTTATTAAATACAATAAAAGTTGGTCAACTTAATGGGTAACTCAGTGTTTATTCTTATATTTTATTAAATAATTTTATTTGTGATTTTATTTTGTATTTAACCATCGGTTCAAAAGTCATGATTGTGTATAAGCAAGATTATTTGGACAATCAAAATGTTTATTTTATAATCATAAAAAATGTTTTTAACTTTGTTATTGGGTTGTTTTAATTTTTTGTGTTTTGGCAAGTTTTGTTTTATGACAACTCGAATAATGATACAAAAATTATACTTCAGCTACTGTAAATTTTCGGGTTTTATGCTTAAAAATTTGTTTTTATTGTCATTGATAAGTGCTTGTTTATTCTTAAAATTTTACAAAAAAACACAAGTGATAAAAAATACGGTTCATATCAGCTTTGCACGTCTATCGTTATAGTTTAGTCATTAAACAAAGATTGTTCAGAACAGTTTTTTGTATTTGTTTATATTGAAATTTTTTCATATTATTTACTTTCGATAAAAACATCAAAAAACGAACTTTGAAAAAAATATCAAGTTCACTCTTCAAAATTTTGATTATGTAATTAAAATAATTAAGTGCCACATTAGTAATGCTAAAAACTTGTTAATCGATGAGTCACCGTTGTTCATTTAAGATATTAAAGTTGAGTTGAGTAGATATGGTGGTGTCAATGGTGTTCTATTTTTATGAACTTTGTTTAAAAACACATTTCGAAAAATATTAGACATTGTTGTAAACTATTCAAACTATACCGAACTATACTTCGAAATAAC
>NW_004443881.1:2378-5330 GCF_000330505.1 Entamoeba invadens IP1 | reverse complement strand
AAATAATTTATAAAAAATAATAATCTTAACAACATATAAATTTTCAAAGAATTTTATTTCGTGAAAAAGAACAAAAAATACATCAAAAATGATTTAAAGCATCATTTGGAAGAAGAAAGAACAAAAAAGAATCAGTTTATAAAATCAAAGTGAAAAATGAAATTTCTTTGAGTAAAATTATTTTTTTAAAAAATAAATTCTATTTTAGGAAGTGTACGAGTATTTTCTGGTGTACGACAATTTTCTGGTCGACTTTACCACTGAAAAACATCTCAACTAAATGTCACGACTTCTTTTATGAGATAGAACAGGATTTCATAATTTTCGCGAGTTTATTATGGCATAGGATGGCAAGGAGTGTCTTGCTAAGAACACTACTCATGGTGCAGCATCTTTCATTTCTGGGATGTCGAAGTCTTTTGTTGCTTTTTTTAAATTTAAATAAATCAGGCGTACATTGACAAGAAAAATGCAGACCGCTGTGCGAAAACGACAGAAGAAGGAATGAGAAATGGGTTAAAGCCGTTTTCGAGTTAAATGTTCAATGGTGTTGCTGTGTTTGTGTATCAGCCTGTTGTTGGTGCCCAGTAATATGGTGTTGGTTAATTCTTTGCTGGTGTCTGAAAATGAGTTATTGGTGTAATTGATTTAGAACCCAGGAGTGTCAATTACAAAGTTATGATGAAGTTGTACAACAAAAAACGAGTATTTCTTACTATAGTTGATGAGAAACACCAAATAAAACATGTACTAGGTTTCTTACTTGTCACAAAGGACGTGTGCTTGAGTTTTTTGAAGTAAAGCATTTCTACGTCAATGAAAACAAAGACAACAAAGACTTCAAATACCCATCACTTAAAATTAACAAAACAGTTGATAAGCTTCAAGTTGTTTGTAAAGCAGTATAGCCATTCGCTTGGAAAAAAGTTCACGTTCCATTGAGCTTTTTGAAAAGATCTCAGAATGTGATCAAATTTAATTAAATTCATCTTCACTTCGTTTATACCTTTATGATATTATAAATCTGGAATGATTTATAACAAGAGTTTTTAATTAGACATCGTGTCGAAAAAAAACTTATGCCTCTCATCGGGACAAGAACTACCGCATTAATGTCCATTGCGTCAGACTCATCTTCAACATTAACATTAAAATAAATCTGTTAATAATTTCATTATTAAAAACAGAAAACTTCAAGGGAAAATAGTTTTTATTATATTTTACCTTTTATATTAAAAATGCTATATATTTAATAATAAAAATAATATTTTAAATACATCAAATTAAAAAATAATAGCATTACTAAAACACCCAACATAGAAGGCGAGAAGGAATAATAAGTTTGTAAAAATAAAATGGTTATTTATAACACTATTGTTGTTTTGGCATTTGTTTTTGTACTTATTTGAAAGTAACTTTTTATTTTACTTTGAAAAACGGTGTCGAACAATATCATTACCAAAAAATAATAACATTTTAAATATATATAACTGTTGAAAATCAAAAAATAAGAAATGTATTAATGTAATAAAAACACTTTGAGATGAGAGGTATTAAAATTTGTCTTATTATTAATATTTTGTTATAATATATAAAAAATAAAAACATTTTATAAACAATAATATTCTACATATATGTGTTAACATTGAGTAATTAAAAGTATTTGTGGTTAAAAAGCAAATTTTTACTTTTCAAAAGTGTAGAACCGGGTTTTAGTACCCGCAAATGCATACATATTTTTAGAAACCCATCTATTTGTCTAAAACTAAATTTATATAACAAAAATATAAACAAATATATGTTTAAAATGTTATGTTTTAATCAACAATTGTTAATTGTTATTTAACAACTCTTTTATAAACATAACTTGGCACTTTGAAGTGTTTAAAATTATATATAAACAAAATGATGAATCAAAGTTATAATCAAATAGATCGTAATTCGACATGTAATCAAAAAATATATCAAAACAATCTATAGGGGTGTGATAAAATGGTTACTACCCAAAAAATGGTTACTGTCAGTGTAGAACTTCTTTTTTGTAAAAATGAAAAACATTTTATTTAACAAAATTAAAATGGAAATTGAAAATGAAAAAGTGGACTTTTGGGTTCAGTGAATAAATTTTTGATTTGAATAAGTAAAAATAGATGGAGTGTGCGTAAAATATCAAACCACTATTAAATTAACAATTAATTATATTTATATTATTAATTTTATAAGGTAATAAACCATAGTTAATAATTAAGTCAAATTATAAAACTCCTGCTCAAATTGAAAACGTTTGTGCCTATGTCGTGTTCAGTTTATGCGCCCTTTAATATCGACTTACCAAAGGGCGATACCTTTCTGACTTTTTTTAATATTGCGGACTTGTTCTTGTTATTATGTCTACTTGTTAATACATAAACTGTTTTTCAAAAGTCGGTACTGTCATATTTTTAGAACTTCCTAAAGTCCCGTTTTTTATTTTTGTTTTTTCCTAAAAAAATAAAAAACAAAAAATCGAAAGTACCGACTTTATTTTGAAAAAAATACCAATCCCGTTCAATTATTTTCGTACAAATTCGGGAAAATATTGGAATATTAGCCATCTTTTTCCAAAAAACCCGATCCCGTTATTTGATTTGATATCAACTCGATACTTCGCAACATATACACAGCATTGTTGGCCTAAAAGCACAACAATTAACGTTTAAGTGAATTGGGATGGTGTTATTTGTGTCGAGTTTTAACTGATAATTACTATCGTTAAAAAATATTTTCAATTAAAAACAAACATGTGGTTATCTTCTCTGAATAAAAAATAATGAAATAAAGAGTTCCAAAAACACCAAAAATTACAGCAAATGTTTGATAATTTTGACAGGCATAAGTCAAAATTGTCAAAGGGCAACACAAGAAAAATAATACAAAATAACAATAATGTTTTGTTATTGGATATTTAAAAAA
>NW_004443881.1:1114-2278 GCF_000330505.1 Entamoeba invadens IP1 | reverse complement strand
GAAAAAGATGGACATTAAGTTTATTTGCTTTTGTACTAAAATGCACTTTTGGGATAATTCGTGTGTTTTTCTGAAACAAAAATCCCGTTATTTCAAATTTTATATGGATTTTTTTAATGCTTAAAAATTCTTCAAGTAAAAAAATATTTTTTGAAGACCGTTTTTCTCTTTTTTATTTGGAAAAAAATAAGCGATATTTATTACAAAAAACGATTCCCAAAAATAATAAACAAAATAAATGCAAAAAATCGGGACACCCCAGTACCGACTTTTGAAAAACAGTTTATTATATATAATATTTTTGAATTAATAGAAATACAAACTTGTATGTTTAAGTTGTTGTTGTTATATTGTGTCATTTTCTTTAAGTGGCTGCCGAGTTGCCACATTATTTTAACACCACTTTTGGGGTTTTATATGAATAACTCGTGTTTTAGGTTTATAAGTTTTAATTTGTTTATTGGTTTAATTTAGTTATTTATTAATAAAATATAGTTTGATTTTTTGAACTTTTAACTAAAACATTATAATAAATTAGGGCTTCGCAGTTATTTAACTGAATTTTAACTGATTTTTTTTCCTGAAAAAAGACTTAATTATTATTGAAAATAACGTGAAAAGGATTTTATAAAATTGCTTTTTTTCTTTTTATATAAGACAACAATTAGGAAAAAATAAATGGGAGCCGTATAAGATTGATTTACCGAAATTGCACTTTTGAAACTAATTACATCAACATTGTCTATAATATGATTAACTGAAAACGGGTATACAACATTATTAAAATTGAAAGAACTAAAAAATTTGAACCAAAAAGTAGTTTAACAAAAAATAATAAATTAAAAAACAAAAATGTTAATATTATCCAAAACAAATAATTGGTATTTTTTATGATTAAACAAATCATCTAAATTTTGAATATAAAGGCAGTCTTTTAATGTTATCTGGGGACAAATAAATAGCAATAATTTTATAAAAACATCACACCAAGTAAACAGCAAAAAATAAACAATTGGGATATATTTTTTTGTACAACTTCTCTTAATATTTTAATAATCTAAAAGGTCATGATAAACTTTAAATATAGACTGTAGATTTATCCACAGCTTGTATATTTTACACCATAACCTCAAGTTTAATTGATTCATAAAAACATAAAAGTGT
>NW_004443881.1:0-1014 GCF_000330505.1 Entamoeba invadens IP1 | reverse complement strand
TTGTATAAATTGTATATATCATCGAGTTTTAATAAATATCGAAAAAATTCAGACTTAAAAATTACTCAAAAAGTCAAATTTTTATTCAAAAATGAAAGATTGATGATTACTATTATAATGATCTGTATAAAATACAATTTCAGTTCACACAAAAACATTTTTATAACAATTATTAAATAAAAATAAAAAATCCCAATATAAAAAAAACGAATTGTTTTTCAAGTGTAATTCTTAATTTAATTGGCTGTTTTAAAAATTCTTGACTGATTTTCATTTGACTAAAATAAACTTTCCCAAAAGTGCATTAAAAACAACAAAAAATAATATTGAAAATTTTAGACTTTTTGTTGAAAATGTTAAATAAAATGTTTTTCATTTTTACAAAAAAGAAGTTCTACACTGACAGTAACCATTTTTTGGGTAGTAACCATTATATCACACCCCTCTACATTAATAATAATTGTTTTTTTATATTTTTAACATTATGGTCAAATATGTACGATATTATTATTTACAATATGTTTAAAATAAAAACACTTAATAAAATAGTACAACATTATATACGACCATTTAGAAACTAACCGTATTTGTATTAAGATAATACATATAACCAATTGTTTTGAACACGAAAAATTAAAAAAAATGTTTTTGTGAGTCAAAACAAATTATCGAAATAATGATTTTATTATTTGAACAAATTGATCCATGGTTGTTAACAACTTGTATTTTTGAAATTAAACTATTGTTGTTTTATTATTATTAATCGTGCTGTTTAGAACACAACAAATTATGCATTAAAACATTTTTATATTTATATAAATTGTTTTCAAATTTTAAATGGCAAATAACAATTTTAATTTACAAATTATGAAAGAACCCATTTCCACGATAAATTTAAAATGTTATAAATTATAAGTAACAATGTTTATTATTTGAGTCATTATAATGCTAATTATTAATGTAGTAAACCGTATTAAAACTCTGTTTTTGTTATATAATACAACTATTAATGAA
>NW_004443882.1:0-1018 GCF_000330505.1 Entamoeba invadens IP1 | reverse complement strand
ACAATTACTCCAAATTACTATGTGTTCAATTGATATTTCTTCAGACATTGTTAGTTATTTTATTTTATTTTTTTATTTAAATATGATTGTATTTAACTACCACAATTGATTATTTGATTGTTTTTGACTTAAAACATTTTATTTGTAACATTTTGTGGTTTGTTTTTTTTTTGATTTGTTTTAAAAACAAAAAAATAAACTCAAAATATTATTTGAAAACGACTTGATGTTTTGGTGTAAAAATACATTCAAAATAAAGTAAACAATCAACCAATTAACAATTCGAAAATTACTTAATAACTTTCATGTTCGAACAATCTTTTAAATAGAAAGAGTGTTTTTAAAAGTTTGCAAATGACTTCTAAGTTTACTTAAAATTAACAATTACATTTAAATAATATATTAATAATACACAATAATAAACAATTTAATCCACAATATTATGTTAATGTGTTATTAAATTAAACAATAAATGTTTCATTGTAAATATTGTTATTCCAAAAGTAATAAATACTAAAAATGATCATTTTCGAATCATTTAATATTATTATAGTTTTCTTTTGATATAAATTATCGGTGTATTCGTTATAAAAATTAATTAATTGAATAAATAAAATTTATTAATTATATTTTAATTATTATTGAAATTATTGCTGAAACATTACTTATAATTTACATCGCATTTATGTACATCAATTTACTAATTAAAGATGTAAATTAATCGATGTATCTACATTATATTTTTTTAATATACTGGAGGCACAAATCATTGTGGATCATGTTAAATATTTAAAATAAGTTGTTTTAAAAATTAATATTTTTAAACAAAATGTAAAATTACAAACAAAAACAAATGCTAAACATAGATATTAAACAATGGTTAAAATCAAACATTTATTGACAATAACATCTATTTTATTAATAATATTTTAAAAATCAAGTATCAATACAAATATTTGAGTTGATAAAGTGTTTAATATTACATTGATTTTTGAAATTGATTTTAAATATACTGTTT
>NW_004443883.1:0-1133 GCF_000330505.1 Entamoeba invadens IP1 | reverse complement strand
TTAACTTCATAACATTGTTTATTTTATTATAACGTTGCTTGTTAAACATTGATTTTATACTTAAATTATGAGTAATAGCCCAATTATCAAGTTCTTCTCTATTTTTGAGATAAAATGGAGTAATTGGAATATCAATATTCAAAATATAATGATCGCCTTTCATTAAAGAATCTCTATATAAAAACATTTCTAAATTATATTTAGCATCTTTAAGTTCACAACCATAATAATCTATTTTTCTATTTTTATGTTTGTTTGATTTATCAGTATTCTCTCTATCAATTCTAATTCGAATATGAGCAGATTTACATAATTCATCTAACATTTTGGCTTTTTGATAACGACCTCTACAATGAATTAATACTAATTCTAAAGTTTCATCATCGACATTAGCTTGTTTTAAAGCATAAGTGAAACAATTTAAATCAAATTCTGATCTAACCTTTTCATTTTCATTAATCAATGAACTGAATATTTGTGCTTTAGCAAGATATTGACCAAATATTTCAAATTCTGGTTTATAATGATAAGGGAAAAAGCTTCCGCCAGTAGTTTTGTATTGATGAATAAGATCTTCAGTATAAAGATATGGAGATATTTTTAATTCTAATATGAATAATGGTTCGGGAATAGTTTGTTGAACATAAAAAGTAGAATCTATAGAATCATTTACTTCTTGTTTATTGATAAAACACATGGATTCTTCAGAAACAGAATTAAGAAATTCATCAATGGCGTCTTTAGTATTTAACATATAAGTTTTCCATCCATCTTGACTAAGTAATTATTTATAAACTATTTCAGTGGTAGAAGGAACTGATTTAATTAAATCGATAAAATACTCTCTCACTAATTGAATTCTTTTTAATTTTTCTCTAAAACCACATCTAAAATCTGCTTTAATTATTTTATTAACTCTATCATAAGTTACTTTAGTATTAATTTTAGTATGATCTTCAATTTCTTCAATCATATCTTTATATTCTTCCATATTGTTTTCATATTGTTCTTTTTCTTTCAATTCATTAAAATAATTCTTCCTTTCATCGTTAATTCTTAATTCTTCTTCAAATTTTTTATACATATCTTCTCTCATTAAATCATCATTATCTTCAATATCATCAAAAGAAATA
>NW_004443884.1:0-1057 GCF_000330505.1 Entamoeba invadens IP1 | reverse complement strand
TATCTCATACGAACACTCATGTTCATATCATTTTAATAAAATAATAAAAAGCTCAAAAAGCGCGTCTTTTGCATGAGTTATATAACATATTGTAATATATACATGTTCTAAAAATAGAACAACCACAACTTAAAAAGGTAGATTACCTGACGTTCCCATCTGTGTGAACATAATGGTACTAAACAGGCTCTAAGCATCTTTACTTCCGTGTTCAGATGGGAACGGGTGTATCCTACTTGATATGAACCTACCGAAAGTAGAAACATGAGAAGATAGACTATCCGAAAAGAAAAGCATAAAGAATCGAACATACGAATGAAATGAATAACGAGTGATAATAAAACATTTATGACTATCATAATAATATATATCAATGTTCATTCTGAATTTTAATTTATAAATATGTTGATATGATATGAACATCGTATAATAATCTCAATACAGAACAACTCATGTTCATATCATTTTAATAAAATAATAAAAAGCTCAAAAAGCGCGTCTTTTGCATGAGTTATATAACATATTGTAATATATACATGTTCTAAAAATAGAACAACCACAACTTAAAAAGGTAGATTACCTGACGTTCCCATCTGTGTGAACATAATGGTACTAAACAGGCTCTAAGCATCTTTACTTCCGTGTTCAGATGGGAACGGGTGTATCCTACTTGATATGAACCTACCGAAAGTAGAAACATGAGAAGATAGACTATCCGAAAAGAAAAGCATAAAGAATCGAACATACGAATGAAATGAATAACGAGTGATAATAAAACATTTATGACTATCATAATAATATATATCAATGTTCATTCTGAATTTTAATTTATAAATATGTTGATATGATATGAACATCGTATAATAATCTCAATACAGAACAACTCATGTTCATATCATTTTAATAAAATAATAAAAAGCTCAAAAAGCGCGTCTTTTGCATGAGTTATATAACATATTGTAATATATACATGTTCTAAAATAGAACAACCACAACTTAAAAGGTAGATTACCTGACGTTCCCATCTGTGTGAACATAATGGTACTAAACAGGCTCT
>NW_004443885.1:0-1015 GCF_000330505.1 Entamoeba invadens IP1 | reverse complement strand
GTTTAACCGATTAAAATAAACGAGACGCAAAAAAACGCGTTTAAAAAAATAAAATTGAAATTTTGGTTATTGTTTTTGTTTAGATAAAATGTGTAAAAATATTTTTAGATTTTTTTAAATAAAATAACTAACAATTCTTTTGCAAACTCATTCGGCCGCACAAATCAACGAAAATTTTTATTGTAATAAGTTTGTCTTGCTGCTCCGATGTTGTCACAGTTATGATAAAGATTTTTCTACTCATTACTAGTGTCTGGGAAAAAAGCGGTCGATTATTTTTCAAACTTAAAGCTAAAATCGCATTATAATAGTTGTAAAAATTTGGTGTCTGATCTCTTGCTGTAATGTGAAAACTGCTGAAAGATGCCTTTTCACAATAGCAAATTTATATGTAAATTATTTTTAGATTTTTTTCTCATTTTTATATTTATAGAAAAAAAACTCAGTTTTTTGCGTCTCGTGCATTTTGCCAAAGAAAAAAAATACTATTGGCAGGTTAAAAAAACCAAAAAAAACAATAAAACAAAACAATGATTTATCTAATCATTATTCACTTGGAGTTTTTTAGCTTGGATTTTTTTCTTTTCGTCGTTTTTGTTCCCAACACACTCTACACATGATGATAGAGTGCGACAAACATACGTTTTGATCACAAAAAAACACAATTCTTTTACGCGACTGGCTTTCGCTCCGATACAGAGATGACACTTTTCCCTCTCCCGACTGAATATTTTTGTGTATTTTATTTGTTCGGGTGATTTTGACTCAATCCACCAATTTGAAAGACCGCACGCGTAAAACATTCTTTTTTCTCTTTTGTTTTTTACATCCCATTTCTGAGTCGACGTTTGATGTAATTTTCAGAAAGCTGTTTTGACAAATTAACAAGAAAGTCGAAATGGTTGTTTTGTTTGCATTCTTTAAACATTCCATAGGCATTGGTTGTGGCACAATCCAAAATATTTTGAAAACGACCATATTGTATCAACGTGTTTTCGTTTTTGTCGTATATGTG
>NW_004443713.1:11649-14287 GCF_000330505.1 Entamoeba invadens IP1 | reverse complement strand
TTTCATCCTTAACATAGCTTTTAAACTTTTAGCACCTGATAAACTTCACTTGTGTAAGAAAATGGCATGTAGTGCCAGAACGGGTATAGAAGAACTGGAGGGTGATTTTACAAGTGAATTTCAAGGAATGTTATCAACAGCAAGACAATCAAATGCAGTTGCTTTTGCTTTGGATGAAATTTCAATTGGAAGTGATTCATTTTATTGTATATTTATTAGAGTTGTTGAAAATGATAGATATTTTGAAAGTCCACTTTTTTATAAAGAATATGAAGAATCTGATAAAAACGCCAAAGCTATATGCAAATGGTTCATGGAAAGAGTTTCTTCTTTGGGACTCAAAAGGTCTCATTGGACCGCCATATGTAGTGATGCAGATGCAGTTTTGAGTGCTGAATTTAACAGCGTGGTCAAAGGAGTTGAAAAAAATATCAGAAACGAGAAAAAACAAAATTTTGGTGTAATGCAAAAGTTTGTTGGGTCAACTTGTATGGCACATAAAAGCAATTCTGTTGATGGAGACACATTAAATATTCATCCTCTCGATATTGTCGTTACTTTTGTGCAATGGTTTTGTACAAAAACCATTCTTGATAAATACAAATTGTATGTAAAACAACAACAACTTAAACAGAAATTAAAAACAATTGGAGTGTATTGTAAAACACGATGGGAATATATTGGCATTAATATTGGTGCCATATTAGAACAAATTGATTTTATTAACAATTTTTTAAAAATTGAAACAAACCAAATCGCCATTTAAGATTTTTACAAAAAATCAAAGGTAATTTATTTTGATAACAATCATCCAGAAACATCTCAAAATACACACAACACATTTGATTTGACAAATAATTATATTAGATTCGCTTTTGATCTGACATATGATATAACCAGGCTTATGGTTCCTTTTAATAGAAGTCTTCAAACAAGAAGATCTGTAATTTGGTATAACATCGAATTGGTACATTTATTTGAAAAATACGTCAAACAAATAATAACAGACGAGTTATGTGGTGATAAAATTCAATTTGAGAAATTAAAACATTTTCCTTTACTCCAAAAGGCTGATTATCAAGTTGATTTAAAAGTTGTAAAACATGTGATGTCAGTTTTTTACGTCAGATTATTATTGAGATACACAAATCCATTAAGAAGTGTAAAGGTTGTTAGTGTATCGCCTAGTGAAGATGACTATAAAAATTTACGAGCACCAATATCTTCAAAATTCAAATCAAAAATTGATGATATTTAGAAATATTTAATTTACCAGAAATTATGATAAATACACTCCAATTTCAAATTCCTAATAAATACAAAAATACGAATAAGAAATTAAAAAATATGGAAAAAACTTTATGATGAATATCACAATAAACAACAAAAAATTGATGAAAAACGAGAAGAAATAAAGAATAAAAAACATATTTCAAAATTCGAAATGGAATTACGTGGTAAAGATTTTAAGGACACTTTCAATTTAACTTCTTATCCCTTAAATAAAGAAGAAAACCCCTTTTTATATGGTCTTCTTTGTTTTTTATTTTCCATTCCTCCGACATCAGTATCAGTAGAAAGGTTTTTTTCGAGTGTCAAACAAGTTACAAAAGTAAATATGAAAATACAAACTATATTCAAAAGACTTTTTGTAAGTTTAAATTACCACAAAAGAAAATTTTCATTTTGGCAATTTTAAAATACATGTGGACGTTTAAGTATAAAAGTAACTGGTTATAAATGATTAAATGTTTGATTTTGCAAGTTTGTACAATAAATAACTTGATGTAATGCAATGTCATTATTTAATTTATATAAATTTTATATAAATTATATAAATAAAATATAAAATTATATTTAAATTTTGAATTAATTTGTTTTATTTGTATTGTAATTATTAATAATTACAATAAAAACAATAAATTATAATGGTTGTAATATTATTAATGATATAGTTCATATGTGGTTTATGACATTATATAACAGGTTTATTGAAATTATTAATTTAATATATTTATATTATAATAATAATAAAATTTATCATAAAAATGTAAATATAGAACAAAAAGTTAATTATTTGATTTTTTTCTGTTTTTTCTGGAATTTTTAATTGTTTTATCTCTTGGAGATTTGTAAATTTAATGATTATTTTATTATTCTTTTTAGTTTTTAACATGTTTTTTCTGTTTAAACTTTGAAACATATTTGTAATAAGATTAATACACAAGTTTGCATCAATGACTTGATTACTACTCACTGACACACAGACTTTACCAATGACTTTGGCCCAATGTGAAAACTCCGCTATAAATGTTCTGTCTTAAATTGACAACAGATTCATATCAACAGTAGACATGCGGATATATGATATTATCAAATTATGTTGATTAGACTGAATGGCATGTTCGAATTGACTTTATTGATAAACGATTGATTTTGAATTATGTTTTGTTTCGAATTACAAACCAACACAAAAACATTATCTTTTCTTATTTCAAAAATACGTTTTGGTTTCTTCATTTTAGACATGTTATCATTTTATTTATACAATTTGTTAATGTACTTTCAATGTTTGATAAATATATAAATTTTGTATTCAAAATTAATGGTATTGATCAGCCTTTTTAAAAATTCCGAT
>NW_004443713.1:3779-11549 GCF_000330505.1 Entamoeba invadens IP1 | reverse complement strand
TTTAAAAAATTCCGATAAAGATTACCAACTTTTTGCACAATATTTCTTTAAAATAACGTATAACTACGGGTTTGGATTATTTTGGTGTTTTTATATGAGATTTATTGTTTATAAATATATTGGCTACCACTAACCTATTTTTACTTAAGACATCTTTTTAAGATTAGTTCCTTTTTTTAAAGAAGAAAAAATGCAATTATAAGATAAATTTTTTTAAACATAAAAAAATATTTTTGCATGTAAAATATCAAAATTTCCCGAACCCTGACTATATTTTCGAATTTTGGGAAAATTCAGATTCACGTCCCTCGCGATTTAAATAAAATATTATAAAATATAGATAAAATGAGGTCCCCCTAAATCTACAAAATTTATATACTACTTTACTAAAAAATTAATCATAATAATTAATAATTATTTTTATTAACAATAATATTTGTTGTTAAATATGGCAAACCATGTTCTAACTAAGTTTCCAAAAATAATTATTACCAAATTATCATTTTTTATATTACTGATAAAATATCTATGAAAAGAGTATTATTAATCTAAACACTTAACTTTATTTTGGACATTCTAGTTCTAGTTTATTTTATGTTTAAACGAAACATAAAATGAGTTTTCAATAGTATCAAAATAATATAAATTCAATAAACCATATAATTTAATAAACAGATCAAACCGACTTTGTTTTAAAAACAACATTATGTATTTTATATTTAAATGATTTTAAAATTTTATTTACAAACTTGAAAAATATTGACAAGATGAGTAAATTAGAACGAGTGTATATGATGAACGTTTCTTTATACATTAACACAATGGATTCTCTCAAAACTTTTGAACAAGTTAACAAAAAGTGTTTTGAGTGTATGCAGAGTCTATACATCAACCCTTTTGTCAATTTAGAAATTGAAACTTTTGCTCTATTTAAAGAGCCACGTGAGGCTTTATATTCTTCAATCTTCAAATTTATCATAAAAGCGTTTCCAAATATTGAAACCCTTCAATGTTACGATTACATGTTGGGTAACGACAACAAACTGATCCGAAATGTCAAGAAAATACGTCTTGTAAAAGCACCACACAACAAAAGGAATGATTATAACCACATTCATTTGCCTCATTTCCACCCACAAATAGTCTCAAGTGCTATTCCGAAAATAGAAAATTGCTATATTGGCACCAAAAACAACAATTTGTTGCCTACAAACGATTACACAAACCTCAAAAGTATTCACATGAATGGGTGGATTCGCAAGCCAAACATTTTAGAAAGGATTTTTGAACTGAAAAGCATCACAAAAATAACAATTTGGAATTGTACACACCCAACCTTCTTATCATCAATTGAAGAGCAAATAAATAATCGTTGTATGAAAAAATTAGCAACTGTTAAAGTTTCAATTTTTATTGAAAAAACAGCAATAAAAGAAATACTTAAAGAGGAATTTAATGTTGCAATTTTGATGCTTCGGCAACTAAATGTTGAAGTTTTTGATTGCGAGGAGAATGTAGTGGACCACTGCAGTGTTCTTGATAATTTGAGATATGTTGGGGATGTAGCTGTGACTAATGTAAAAGGTATTGATTCGGTTTATTTTCAAAGTGACAACGAAATCGTAATAGAAGACCAAGTTGGAAATGATGGATATGAAAAGTGGATTGAAATAATAAAACAAAACATTAATAAAAACACAAAAGAACATGTTGAACAAGATAAATTATTAATAAAAGACCAAAATACTCCAATTCAAAATGATCTTATTAAACAAAAGGAAAAGAACAATACACAAATTGTGTATGTGAATAGTGAAAATGATGACAATGAAAATGAGAGCAATTCAGTACAAATTGAAGGTCCAGATGAACACATGGATTTATTAAAAAAGATTACAACGCAAAATGTATCAAGTGATAAATTTCAAAATATAGATGTTTGCGCACCAATTTTAATAACATGTCCATTAGTGTTATTGGACGATGTTGTGACCGATGTCGCGTTTCTCACTCACCAAATCGCAAAATTGACTCTTTTTAACATCTCAGACATAAAAATATCAAAAATATTTGCAATGAGAATAAATATTGTGAAGTGCAGAAATCTCAATATTTTAATTAGTGCAGTAGACGCATTATGTTGCCATTATTCTTCACATATTAAAATTGACATATTTGGATATATTTACGAGATTAAACTGAAAACATCGAACAACACTAGCATTGAAAATCACACAAAGTATCACATTATGCGTTTCACAACTTTTGAAATAAATAACATTTTCTTTCTAAATTGTATTATTAATGATATGAAAAATCGGAGTTGCACAAATTTTGTGATGTCAAATTGTGAGTTTGGAACTGTCGACTTTTGGCGTTGTGATAAAGTTTCTATAGATACTACAAACAGACAAATTGACACTTTTAAAATCAAAACTTCGTCTTTTAATTACCTCACTAATTCTGATATATACACGTCTTTTAAAGGGGTTTTGAAAATATCAAAATCACATTTTGTGCAGTTTAAAAACATTCCTAAAAACACTTTAAATGAGTGCTTGCTTGAGTTTGACAATAATCAAAATTATGACAATGAAGATGAACTCAATGTCATGAGTGGAGTAACTTTTACCAATGGAAAACTCACAATGGTGACTTTTGAAAACGCCAATACAATTCCGTCTTTTGAAAATTTTGATGTAGAAATTTGTAACAACAGCGAAATTAATGAAATCGACGAAATTCATATTGAGAAGGCAAAGCGAGTTTTTATAACTTCAGACTGTCGTGTCAGAGTCGTTTGTGGAGAAGTTGAATCTGTTGTTGGTGAATGTATATATATTGTGTACTCAAAAGAAAAGTACTCGAAACATATAGAAGATAAAGAAATTCGTGAGGCCTCAAAACGTTGTAACAAGGCGGAGGTATTTGGTCATGTCAATTTGTGTGCTTTTTATATAAAATATCCATATAAAGAATACAATATATATAATTTTGAATTTTATGTCAATGAAAATGTTGTGATAAACGTGATGAAAGCGGCATATATAACAAATTTATCCGACTTGCCTGCAAAACGCATTTATATTGAAAGAAGTGTCAAGTTTTGTGGTGACAAATTGATACTCAACGACAAGACCGAATTTGTTGATTTAAAAAATATTGATTTCAAGAAAATAGTCGGTACAAAGTCTTTAAAAATAAATAGAAATAACAAAGAAAATAAATATAAGAAAATTGTATTTGAAGCGCAAAAGAAAAAGACGCGCGTGAGTTGGGCAAAGTGCAAGAAAGTTGTTTGTAATAAAAATGTCGAAGAAATTGTAGTAAAAATGTGTGACAATTTGGAGGAAATAATTGTTGGGGAAAATGTCTCAAAGATACACGTGCAATCGTGCAAGACATTGAAACGACTTATTGGAAAAATTAAAGGCGTGCAGATAGTCGTGAAAAACTGTCCATTGCTCGCACTTAACAACAGAAGTTATCAAAAGGGAAAAGTTTTGTTTTTGCCTTAAAATAATCATTTGTTTTTATAATTTTTGTTGAATACAATTAATAATTCTAAAAATGTTAATATAAATTTAAAGTCTGGTTTAATTAAATTCATAGTTCATTTAAAGTAACAGAAATTGAGTTGAGAATATTAAAATCATTAAACCCAAAAGTGTCATTAAAAGTGTTAATAAAGTGTTTAATAATAATATTGCTGAAAAATGAAAATGTGATATTTTCAATTATTACAGGATAATAACACCAAAAATTGAAAAGTTTGTACCCATATGTTTGATAAATAATAATGCATTTGCCGGGACTCGAACCCGGATCTCCACCTTGGAAGGGTGGAATTCTGCCCTTAGACCACAAATGCTTTTTGAAAATCTCATATTATAATGCTATGTATCTCCATTTCGTATTAAAGTGTTAAAATATCTTTAATCTATTTTTTAAATTCTATCTGTAAATATAAAGTGACATACTTTTAGAATAATCCTAGTCGAACGGTAAAATTTTGTTTTCTATTGCCTCATCAATATTTAAGTTGCAATTATTATGAATTTTATTTTTGTATTATTATTTAATAATTTAATTTACTATAAATTATAACATTATTTATGAAGTTAATAATAAATAATAAATTTCTATAATTTATAATATAGAGTTGAATTGTAAATATACAAGACTTGCTTTTGCCACCACCTTAACAAAAATAAAGTTTCAATAAGTTCTGTTTGAGTGCGGTTTATAAGCCTTATTATCAAAGCACTATCACTCGGTATCCACTGACTGTTCTGCAAATTTTTATTTCATAAATCAGATTAAATATGAACTATAATTCCTAATTACTATATTTTTAATAATATAATTATATCAAATAGTAAATTAATTCTATTTTTAGAGATGGAGATGCAAAATGAACGTTTTTCTCAATATACGATTAAGACTTATAAATTGAGCTTAATCAATTTATTAGTAACATATTAAATTTAAAATATTCATTCCCATTGTTTGTAATTTGTAATTTGTAATTATGATAATTACATAATCAATTTGAATTGTTATTGTTAAACACCGATTTTTGAACCATAATCAATTAAAAAAGTAACTTAGAATGCGATCACCAAGACAAATACCAAAGCTGCAACACAAATTCACAAATGACCACTTTTGTTTATTCAAACTTCACATCCAGTGTTGCCCTGTTTGCACGGCGTATGGTAAGTGTCTTTGAAAAAAAAGTTCTCTTTACACTTATCGCATTTTTCTTTTGTTGTGAACATCTTTCAATTTATCCATTCACTTATCGCATTTTTGGTTGTTAACATTAAAGAATCTATTTCACATTTTAACACACTTCATTGTTCCTTCTTCTTTCATTTTTAGTGCAACAAACTCTTGACAATCAGTCGAATTTGTAAACTTTTTGCATCTCTTGCACATTTTTTAGCACTTTCTTATAAATTTCTATACGACTGTCTTTAACACACTTTTTGGTGGATTCAATAATCAAAGCATCGTCTTTGCAAACAATGCACTTAGTTTCTTCATTACATGTCTTGTAAGTTCTCAACGCAAACAGTACACACATTTTCATTTGCAAAATACGCTTCTGGACATTCTTTTTGCAAATTTTGTCTGGTTGAAATTTTCAGTTGTTCACGTGATACACACAGTGTCGATTTGCAGTTTCCATAAACAACAATTGTATTTCATGCAAAACACGTTCCTTCATTGACCAAATTGAATCTGTCAATACAAGACAAAAACTTTGAGTACGTCTCACCCATAAAACAATTGCTTCCAGATTTTGCACTTTTTACGTGGTGCTGTTGTTGACTATTTGTAGTACAGAAATGAATATTTAGTTGTTGCAACACATTTCTAGTGTTTTCAAACAAATATTAGTTTGTTGTCTAAAAGATGCATTTATTCCCATCAGTGTAATTGTGGCATTCCGCTAAGTCTTCTTAAATTTGAATGAAGTAGTGGTTGAATTGTTGTTAAAATAACCATCATCATGTCAGAACACCCATAAAGGACTTCACTCAAAAACCACTTTCCTAAAAATGTTAGCATTTATTAAAGTAACAAACTTTAAAATTGGAATAAACAACCGGACAAACAACCGTTTGATATTCACAATAATATTTTTTGAACAGCAGTAGGTCTACTGAACATTCATTTTAGTTCACGCCTTTGGTGGTATAAAATCGTTGTTAATTTTTTCCACCTTTAGTTCAATAGCTCTAAAATCAACTGATTTAATAAGTGTATTAAACTTACTAAAATATGTAAACGTTTTTTTTGTTTATTTCTCAAATTATATATACTGGAATTCGAAAATCAATTCAAAATATAAATAGAATAGTGTGTTTCCTAATGATTTGCATTAAAATAGACCAAATTAAATTAAGTGCTGTCGACTTGTGAATTCCAGTTTATTGTTTTGTGTTTGTTCGATTTTCGTACTTTTTTTACTTTTTATTTTTATTTATATATTAATTATTAATAAATACTATTATTATTTAGTAAAACTGTTTAAAAGTTATATTTTTATTTGGAGTATTTATATTATCAAAGATAAGGATATAATGAATGAAATTTTGTATAACTTAAGGAAACAACGTAAAGTACCTTACGTCATAAAACTCTTATTTTATTGACATTTTTAATAAATTAATAATATTTTTAAATATTATTTCCGTTTTTCCCGTTTTTACCAAATAACAGTTTTTTTCAATTTTATCAATTCAGTTTTTTCCTTTAATTATTAATGGAAAAAGAACAATTTTGTGTTAAAATCAAAGTTTTCAAATTATCTACTGAAATTTTTAAATCAAAAGTCATGTTTAATTTTTTAAACTGATTTACATTAATTACAATCACACAACAAAAGTTGATTGTTGTTAATGAAATTGTATTTTACTTTTGAATTGTTTGGTATTCAAGTTGATATTGAGTGGATGCACTATGTGTTCAAATGGATATTGTCTATTTAGGTGGTGGATAATGTTAAAACAAAACCCATTGCAATTCTACAATTTACACAATGAACAACGACAAACAATGCGCTCCGTGTAAAGAATGCCGAATATACATTGACACAAAACGTGTTAATCTGTTTACTCCGTATCGCCAAAATGTCTACTCATTTATTTCAAATGTTCAATTTGTGAAGAAAAAAGGATGAAAACATAAACAAATAGTAGTGAAAAAGGCACAATTTAATTCATCGATTGTTTTCAATTCGAAACACAAATCTATTTGTAAATGTATATTGATTGTAGTACTTTAGTGAAGACTGTGTATCACAAAGAAAACAACATAAACTGGGTGTGAACAGTGCGACAATGGGTATTATCCAAGTGGTACCGAATGTTTACAATGTGACAGAAAGGGCTAAAGCTGATATGGAAATGTTGTGTTACAAACGATGTTGAGTATAATTTTGACACAACAGATGATGTTTGAATTTATGTTAATAAACTTGCTGGGAAATGCAAACTGTTTCAACCCACAGTTTGTAGTGGTGTTGACTGAATTTCATTTTAAGCAATCAATACAAATTGCTTGAAATACTAATGGAAGTTTTTGACTTGTGTTAAACCTCTTCAAATTGGGTAACATATAATGTCAAAAGTCGCTCTGATGAAGATTTGGAATTTTCAACAAGAGAAGATAAGAAGTGTTTAATTTACACTCCACTTGACAATTACAAGACGTTTTTAGAGTATGAATGTGCTGAGTGTTATGATGTGTATTTTCAAAATAATTATTACAAATGCACAAATTGTGGTTATTTATACGACTTGTAAATAAATAAAAAAACAACTTGTTTATTATATATAAAACAATATGTTTGAATATCTCAAACTTTTAAATGTGTCAAATGAGATAAACTCACAAATTGTAAGTCATACAATTCAAAAAAACAGAAATGCAATGAATGCACTACCAGCAACAAAGTTAAACAATTTGTGATGAGTGTGTTCACAAGACAATTGTATAGTGCCAAATATACTATTAATCATCTCTGCGTTTTTAATAGTAATGGTATTTATTTTCACAATAAGTTGTATTCTCAATTCTTTTCGATGTTTGAATCAAAGTCGTTGAATCACTATATAACAAATATATCGATATTTGTTATATCGATTATTTTACTAACAATAGTATTAAATTCGATGAACTTGTTCATATTAACACATGGGAACACACCAAAGAAAACATTAAAATTGACCATATGATGTCCGATGTTGAAGTCCAAAA
>NW_004443713.1:2197-3679 GCF_000330505.1 Entamoeba invadens IP1 | reverse complement strand
GAAGAAAATGTGTTGCAAAAGGCTATACTCTTCTTGTTACTTTATCGTAAATATTAGACAAGAAGAACAAACGGTGGGAAGCTTTTCTGATAAATTCCGAAGTGAAGTTCTTCACATTAAGTAGCTCAATGTTACAACCGGGTTTCGTGAAATGAATACAGAAGTGAGGACTTATTAGTCAAAGCACAAGAACGTTATATGAACACAGAAGTGCGTTAAGAGGTCTTTGCAGTTGTTATAGGAGCGGAGGATTATGTTGATGAGTATCAACGGATCTTACAATTGAACTTAAAACGAAAAGTATTTAAATTAGTGGTGCGCTTTTTCGACTGTCTTTATTGAAAATGAATCAAAAATAATTTATTAAAACATTTTATAGTGATGTTCAGAGTTGTGATTATAATTTATTAGATATACCATTATAGAATTAATCATAAAGAAAAAAATTTAATTAACTCTTCAATATTTCAATAACTTTTCTTATTTGATTTCTTTCACTTGGAATTTGCCCCAATATTTTTGATGATATCACATTCTTCATTTTTAATATCTTCACATTGTAATGAACGACCTCCGGAAGATATAAAGTCTGCAACTAAGTTAAAAATATTTAAATACTTGGCTTGTAAATACACCCCAATTAAAAACACTCATTCATAGTAATAACAAAAGAATAGACATAAGAACTTTTCTTGTTTAATTCTATATTAAGCACTTCTGGCGACTTATATTTTGGAGTACCAATTCCCTTTGTAAATATCATGTTCGTAACCAACAAATTGACATTTTGTGCTGACCCAAATTCAGCAAATTTGGTATTCAATTCAATTTCAAATCCAAAAACACCAAAAATGTCAGGATTAATACCTAATGTATAATATCCCATTGTGTTAAAATAAATAATCCATTTGCGGCATCATATATTAACTTAATGCACAACTTATATTCGACTTCTTCAGCCTTTTTGTTTCATCAAATCGTTTAAACTACCACACTTCTCAATTTCGGCGACCGTAAATATTTTGATTGGTATAAACACAGCACCATAAAGATGACGACATATTCACTTTTAAATTTGTCTGACCTGGCTACTATCTTCTTGAATTTGTTGATTATTGTTTTGTCATTTCCAAACTTTTTCATATTCTTGATCACAACTTGGTTATCTCTGAATTACCCTTTATCAACAACACCAAATAAACCTTCATCCAAATTTTTCTTTTCAATTAAATCGTCTGTGTCTAATCTAGCCGACATCTCTTTCCCAGCTATCGTTTTATTGTAAAGCTTGGAAGTTTTTCTAGTATACAAATGGTAAAAACCAAAACGATTTTATCTTCTATTTTACATAAGTAATTTGGCGCAAAAAAACTTCAAATTCAATTGTTTTTTTTCTTAGAATTGTCATGATTTAGCATCAGTTAGAATGGAATATTTAGTTTACACATGAACATTGTACAGAGTGCCAAGCAGTCTTTATAT
>NW_004443713.1:0-2097 GCF_000330505.1 Entamoeba invadens IP1 | reverse complement strand
GTTTTCTATCACGTGTATTGCAACCATTAATATCAATATTTGCAACATATGTATATATAAACAAAAAACGGTTTTAGATTTATGTTTTTTGGAGCATATTTTTTTGCATTTTTCATTACAAACACGGATTGATATAATTAAACAGTTTTTAATTGTTAGGAGAGTATAATGGATATTCGTTTTATTTATTGATAACGCCATAGATCGTAAATTCATCTTTGAATTTTTTGATTTTATAAACCAAATGGTAATTTTTTTAAAAAACAAAACTGAAAACTAAAAACAATGTGTGAACGCTCAAAAGCGGAGAAAACACTGAACTTATTAAATGCACCACTCAAAGATGCCCAACTTATTTCGTTTTGTAGTCAAAACGAAGATACAATCAAAGAGCTCCCAGGTTTATGGGAGCAATTGCACTTTATAAAGGAGAAATGTCCCACAGCCACACTTGCTTCTATTTCCAAAGTACTAAATGCAAACTACAACACGTGCAAGGCTTTATACAAAAAAACACTCTGTTGCTCATCCAGGAAGACCCCCACTTTTGAATGAAATTCGAAAGTCTCGGGTAATACAACTTATAGAAGATAAACAAAACACCAGAAAACCATTGTTTTCAAACGACGTAAAAATGATTGTTGAAGAAGCTGTAGGGAATCCACTTAGTTTTAAAAAACCATGGACTGGTTGAGGCACAACACAAATATTAAACCAGTTGTGGTAAATCCACTTGATAAAATGAGAGCTGAAATTGATCACGAAGAGTTAAACAAATACATCAAAGACGGAAAATAATGCGTAACAACAACAGACAGTATTGTGGAAACACAGTGCGTTTGGCAGGAGTTGACCCTGCTCTGCTCCTTAATGTCGATGAAAGTGGGTTCATACATTATGTTAATTCTAAGAAAACATACTGTTACTGCAACCCGAACCTTCCACATGACCAATATTACTCAGTCAACAGAAGTGTTAAACGTATAACTCCCGTGGCTGGGATATGGGCCAACAACACCAAAACAAAAACATTTTTAATCGTTACAAGACACACTGTAAACAACGACATAGAAGAGTATTTACTTTTACGGGACATTGTTATTGTCAATCAGAAAACAGCATTTATGACATCTTCAATATTTATATATTGGATAACAAAAGTGTTGTTACCAGACTTGAAAAACAGGCGTTCAACTCCAGAGTTGCGTAACGAGTGGGCGGTCATTGTAATGGATGGGTTGAAGTGCCATTTAACTAATGAGGCTCTTAAACTTTTCAAAGATAACAAAATAGCCGTGTTAAAACTGTGCCCACATTCTTCTCATTTAACACAACCTCTTGACGTTGCTATATTCGGCCCAACAAAGGTTTGTTATTATAATTAATAATAAAAATATAACAATTCAATAATAATTAATATAAAAATAAAACTATATAACTAATACAAAGAAGCTAATAAAAATACCATATAAAGATAAGGGGAAAAAATTCTTACAAAAGAATCAGTTGAAGAAGTGTTGGAAATACTAGGGCTAGAAAATGCCGATAAAGCCAGAGGAAAGAAAAAGGAAATTATTAGGACACTTTATCAAGGCACGCTAACAAAAAAATGAGTTGGAAGATTTTGCTATGTCACCATTATCCAAACAAATTGTTTCTATTTACGCCTCATGGGATAGAGCAACATTTGGTTTAACGATTAACGGTGCTTTTAGAAAATGTGGTTTTTTCTACACACAAAAGAAAAAACGTGGTGTTGGTAACCAAATAAGGGTTATTTTTCCTGAAAGATCACCACTTATCATGGGAGAATTCGGATTGGATGTCGTCAGAGAAAGGAGTGTAATTAAAGGAAGAAGAAAAGTTGTTGATGCTTTAGAGTGCGATCTATCGTCCGAAAGCAGTGAAGAAGGCGATGAAATTTGCGAAGAAGTTTCAATTGAAGTATAACTTGTCGTTTGTTTACTTACATTTTAATATATTTTTAATTCTTTATTAAACATGTAAATCAAATACTATTTTGTGATTTATTTTAATGATTACCAAAAAAGAATTAAAACCCCCAAATTAATTAGTTTTATATTGAATTAAAAAAAT
>NW_004443886.1:26164-31525 GCF_000330505.1 Entamoeba invadens IP1 | reverse complement strand
TTAAAAAATCACATATCAATACAAGTGTATGTTTCAAGAAATTACATTAACAGTTTTTAGTCTACAATTATAAAGCAAATATATACTCTGAAATACCACATACAAATAATACAGCTACGACTATTGTGTTAATAACGGGTTATTAATAACAAATTTTTGTTGCATGTTTGACGAAATTTCAATTATTAAATTGATAACAAAATAATAATTTAATAAGTTATTATAGATATTTTATTAAATAAAACTATAATAATTTTATAATAAATTATTATTCAATTAAACTATAAAAATATAAAATAGTTAATTATAACGTTTATTGTTACAAACTTATAGTTAAGTTGTTATTAATTTTAATAATAAATAAAAATAAAATTACATAATGTTATTTTTAAATGGTAATTTATTTAATAACACAATGAAAACACAGTAATAAAATAATTGAAGTGTTCTTAAGGTGTGTTTGGTTAAAAGCGTTTTTCTTCATGTCAATAATTAATAATAAAAATTGTTAATAAAAAATATTATAATTTGTTATAAAATGAATATAATTACAGGTTAAATAAATAATATAATACATGTCAAGAATGTTCACATAAACTAAAGAATAAATAAAATTTAATTGTAAAATGGTAACTTAAAATAATTAAACGATTAGTTCAATTACTATTTTATTATACCATTTCTAATTTATTTAACATTATTTTATTTGAATTATTATATTATTTAATTATATCAAAATGATTAAATTTATTAAACTTTTAGTTTTTTTGTTAATTTTATTTAAAAATTTATGTTCAGAATGAATTAAAATTATTAATTTATAGATTAATAATAATTTATTATTAGTTTAATTTTTTAGGTCTATTTGTGACTTTATTTTACTATTAATATTTAGTTGTTATTAATTTCTTATATAGTTTTTATAAATGTATATATATTTGTTTTTAGAAAATGTTATTTAATTGTTTTTGACAAAATGTATTATTTCATAATATATTATTTATTACATAATATGATACATAATTATAGTATGTGGGTTAAACATTAGTTAAGATATCGTTAATTTTATTATATTGTTATAATAAATTTGTATAATTTATTATATCATGTATATACTATAACAATTAACCAATTGTTAATAGTTTCAAAACTAATCGTATTTACTATCAAACTATTTTAATATTCTAAGGATGAGGTGAGTTTTATTTTAATTTGCCAAAAAATATTTTAGTGCAAAAAAACAAATTTTTCCGAGGCATGTTTGTGGTATTTTGGTATAGACTTATAATATTTATTTCACTTTCTATCAATAAAATAGTTTTTGTTTACTAATTAATTAAATTAAAAATTTATACACAAAACACAGTAAAACATAATGTAGAGTGATTATATTATTTGTGTCAACTAACTTAATTTAACCCTTGGAGGACTGAAAAATATTTATTTTTTTCTTTTTTTCAGAAAAAAATTTCAAAATATAATTTCACTTTTCCAAAAAATGAAAATAATGGCGACTTTTCATGAACAATTTAGAATGATTTTTGACTTATTCGATCAAATAGTTCAACTTAAATTCAAACTTTTGAATTATTTATAAAACATTTCATCATTCATAAACTCAAATTAATTGGTTTTTGTTAAAGATTTGTCCTTCAATTAAAAAAATATACAATTTAACAAATTAATATTAGTAATATAAATAATACGAAAATAAACTGTTTTTATAAACAAATAATAATGTTAATAAAATTGATTAAATAATATTATCAGATATTCAAGTTTTTTAAAAAACAAAATAAAAAACACTTAAAAAGTGTGCAAGATTGTAGGTTTGATATAACCAATAAGATTGGTTCAAACCAAAATAAAATAACAACATAACAAAAATATTGTTGTCGAAATAAAAAATGGATTCCACTCAAACTAAAAATACTTAGAGAACCAAATAACAACAAAATATTACGATAAAAACCCACTACTTACTATTAATTTTGTGTGTTATTCATCTAACACAATAATAACATTAAATTAATTATCTTATATGGTAAAACAACGCTATAAAACATCAATTTAAGTCGAGAAAAATAGCTGTTTTGGATACATTATTCAATGCGTGACAAAAGAATAATAAATTGTATAGTAATTTAAATTAGAAATAAACTGTAATTAATCAACTTGTGAATAATATAACTTATAGTAAATTTATTATATTTTAAGTTTGATTATAACAATAATTATAATAATATTAAAACTAAACCAAATAAACACCAATACGAATATAATTAAATTGAGCCAAGCATGAACAGCCTTGATTATGCTTATTCGTTTTTCATTTGCAACTTTCTCCTTCTCTTGTCTGTCGTTGATTTTTGGATTGATTTTCCACCAGACAAAACGATGTTTTTGTACAAGTCCTTTCTGATGTCGACATCGCATTTCATGATTGAGTTGTAAATTGTCTCATGGATACCTGATGCTTCCATAACAAGGAATGGAAGAGTGCTTTTAAATGTGTGAATCTTTCGTGCCAATTGTGATAACTTCACTGTTTGAAAAATTGTATTATTTCTCGAGTTCTGATGATGAGGCAGATTTTTGCATTTTTTCGTCAAATCAAATGCAAGGCGGCAAAGTTATTTATAGTAATAAGTAATTATTTATTTTTTGAATTTTTATTCCAAATATAACAAGAAATTTGTGTGTTATTTCACACAATTATTTAATGTTGATTTACGATATTTATTCGAATTTCAAATGTTTTTACGGGATATTATAATTAAAAAATGATAATTTTTGATTATAAATTGGTTTTGCACATTGTTGTTTAAAATAGTGCAACTTTAAACTATAAATTTATTTATAACAAATCTTGAAATAACCAATTCAATTATTGTGTTTATTCAAATTTATATCAAGTATTTTCTTTTTTTATCACAAACTTTTTTGTTTTGTAGCGAGTGACGTTGTTTTATGTAAGATATAAATAGTACTTTTAATTAATATAAACCATTTATTTGTTTAGCAATTTTCAAATAAAAAAACACCAAAAATGTTCTTTGCATTTAATCTGTTAAAATAGTATTCATAAATAAAAAAACAATAAATGTTTTGCATTAAAAAAGAAAATTAAACAAAACGGGGTAACCTTACTGTATTTATTTTTAAAAAATTTAACAAAAAAATCTATTTAAAAACACAAAACACAATTCGTTACAAAATCAATCGAATAAACAATACAGAGTAAATTATTTAATATTTTAACTATAACTGTTAACAATATGATAAATAACAATTGTTTGCCTATTTTTTATTGATCCATTATCATGGAATAACAGATAGTCGTTAATTTAAAATATTCTTTAAAATTATCCCTTTTAAAACATAAATTATTTTGATATTTTTGTTTTTGGTGTGTTTAAATAACATTATTTTATTATTATTTTCATTTAAAAAAATAAATTATTTATTATTAATATAATATTATTATTTTAGACTCGATATAATTAATGGTAAAATAATATTATAAATAAAGTATGTATTCAATTTTAACATCCAAATAATTTAAATTGTTATCTATATAACAACTCGATCAATTATATCACATATAATCATTTTATTGATCATTCACTAAACCAGTGTGTTTCCCTTTATTTAAATTTAATGTTTATTTGTTTTGTTTGAATTTGAAAGATATGTTTTCAGTCAAAACGCGCTTTATTACAAACACTATGTATCTTCTATTGTGATAATATTATAAAAAGGGGTGATTAAACCATTTTTGTTATAATTATACATAAAATACAATTTAGTTTTAATTACACAATATTGTTATATCAATGTGATCACTTATCACTTCGATGAAATCACGTTGTAGTAAAGATATGATTGTTGATGTGTTATTGTGTCAAAATTATGTCTGTTGATTGTTACTATTATATATAACAATTATAATTATAAAACTATTATAAATAACATGATTAATTTTAATAATATATTAATTTATTTTATTATAAATTATAGTTTAAAGTATTAACATTGGTATATATCAAGATGTCTTTACACTTGTGTTTTTCTTTGTTTTTCATTATCTCTATACATTTACTATAAGTTTTTTGTTTGTTGCCCAAAAATGCATAATTTGAAAATGAATAAACAGTGGCTGCAAAATAAACATTTATTTACCAAATACAAATCTTTATATTATAAATAGATTGCATAAAACACGTTTTGCCCTTTGTTTTTGTTTGAAAATGATAAAATATTCAAATTACAAATAATGAATTCATATCTTGATTTTTCGACAGTGGCACGACGTAAATTCAATGGATGATTACAAACCCTAGTAATGATCAATGTTTATTCAAGCGCGACTATTTTGACCGTTGAAGTTGATTTTATAAATTTTTCTCGATTTTGCGATTTTTGATACTTTTGAATATGTATTTTAGTTATTTTTGTTTATTTTACACTTATTTTCTTTAAGATTTTTTTTTCAAAGTCGGAACAAACAAAAGTGTCTTTTCGTCTTATCTTATTTCTTTTACAAAAAAATAGCAAAACCCAATTATTTAAATTTTTGTATTTTTCAAAGTTTACAAAAAATCTATTTATTTTCCCTTGTTATTGTTTTTGAGATCAATAGCATAATGAAATTTCAAGACACCTCAAAGTCTGTTATTTATTATTTTTTTCTTTGTTATTTTATGATGCAATTGATTTTGATTATTCCGGACCAGTATGTTTTATGATACAGTTATCTCTTTGTTATATTTTATAATTAATTTTATTATTGTAAGAGATTGTGGACATCTCAATAAATTTTTGATCTGACTTTTCCATTGAACTGTGACTTGTTTCTGAAAGGATCAAGCAAAAAAGTGAACCTTTGTTCATCCCAACTTCAACAAAAAATTCACTTTTTTACTATAATTTATAACATTTTACTATAAAAATTTACTAGAGCCGTCGTTCCAGGGTGTCTAGCTTTTTTTGAAAAAATTAAAGAAAAAAGGTCACATTTACATTACAATTGACTAAGATTTTTATTTTTTTTACAAATTTTGATTTTTCCCGTCCTCGAAAAGTTAAATTTTAATGTGTGTAGTATTATATTTATGACTACACAAGGTATTGTTACAATTAATTTATGATTAAAAACATTTTTTTTAAAAAATAATTATTGTATATTATATTATTTTTATCAAATAATAAATACATTTTGATTAAACATTTCGTTTTTATTATATACAAAAATGTGTAGTAATATATTTAAACAAATAATATAATTGTATAATCAGAATGTCCACACTTAACAACTATCACGTCATGATAGTCTCAAAGTATTTCAAGACCATCAAGGAC
>NW_004443886.1:23390-26064 GCF_000330505.1 Entamoeba invadens IP1 | reverse complement strand
ACATGACATCACTTGGTAGTCAATGTTTTCATGAATGTACCAGTCTAAGCAGTGTGGTAATACCATATTGTGTGCCAGTACTCAAATATCAATGTTTATGTTGGTGCAGTAGTTTAAGTCATCTTACAATACCAACAGGTGTGACATCACTTGGTGAGGAATGTTTTCTTGGGTGCACAAGTTTAATAAGTGTGGATATCCCATCAAGTGTGTCATTCATTAATAAACAATGTTTTAGGGAATGTCACAGTTTGACAAGTGTGACCATCCCATCGAGTGTCTCGTCACTTGAAAATGGATGTTTTGATGAATGTGAAAAACTGAGTGGTGTGACTATCCCATCGAGTGTGACATCACTTGATGATTTCTGTTTCTGTTGGTGTAATAGTCTGAGCAGCGTGACTATACCATCAAGTGTGTCATCACTTCCTTATGATTGTTTTAAACATTGTGTGTGTTTGAGCAGTGTGGTTATACCATCAAGTGTGTCATCACTTCCTTATGATTGTTTTCAACATTGTGACAGTCTAAGCAGTGTGGTTATACCATCAAGCGTTACATCAATTAAGGATAAATGTTTTATCGAATGCCCTCATCTAAGCAGTTTGACAATACCATCAAGTGTTCAAAAATTTGGTGATCATTGGTATTCATCAAACACAATCATTCATTACGAATAAAACTGATAATCAAGTTTCTTTTAAATTTGTTATTAAACAAACATACATAAAGTCTGATGTTTTGGACTCACTTTTTATATTTTAATGAAATGTCTATATAATGATATACAATAAAAAGTGTTTTTGTTTTTTTAAAGGAAAAGTGTGTATTTGAAATATTTATAGAATTGTGTTGTTAAGTTTATTTACCATGCCAATTTAATTATAAATAAAAGTTATTTTGAAAAATTTTATAATTTACCTTAATTCAAAAAAATAAATTTATGTAAACTGTTTTTAATAAATCGATAATATGGACTTATAAAACTATCGCACATTTTTGTGTTTCGTTGTTTTAATAATAAGTCTTAAATATAAACCCTCAAATGACTTAAAAAACTTAAAAAATAAATTCTGTGTAATCTTAGTTATTTTTTGAGTAAATAAGACTTTAATATCTTTAATTACTCCAACTTTTTTGGGATGATCGAGTTAGTAAAATTTTACAGTAAAAATTATAAATTATAGTAAAAAATGAATTTTTTGTTGAAATGGTGATGAACAAAGGTACACCTTTTTGACTTAGCCCTTCACGGAAATAAGCAAAAAATGTAAAAGTTGGTTTAAAAAGAAATTGTATTGATTACGAACAATACAAATAAAAAATTAAAAAAATAATAAAGACCCAATTGCAGTATAAAACATAATGGTTACGAATATTCAAGCCCAATTCCTCAACAAATAAACAAAGAAACAAAAAATAAAGGACGGACTTTGAGGTGTACTGAAATTTCAATATGCAATTGATCTCAAAAAAATTAACAAGGGAAAATAAATAGATTTTTTTTGTAAACTTTGTAATATACAAAAATTGAAAATTGGGTTTTACTATTTTTTTCTATAACACAAAAAGGTAAGACGAAATGTTTTTTGTTTGTCCCAGATAAGAGAAACCCCATCTTAGTGAAAAAAAATGAATTAAACATTGAAAAATTCTGTAAAACACATTTCAGAAAAAGTCAAAAATCACAAAATCAAAAAAATTCATAAAAAATGTTTTACAGCCAAACCGAAGACACCCGATTCATTCTTTGTTACAACAAGGTTTTGATTTTGGTGTATGATTTTTAGTTTGTGTCACTGACGAGGATCAAAGATATGAATAAATTGTTTGTTCTTCTAGTTTTTAATAATTGCCAACCAAAAAACCAAAATTTACTTTTTGGAACAATTTCAAATAAATATTATTCTATTTGGTACAAAAAGTTAGATTTGCATAGCACACACGTTTGTTTTATTGGTATACATTTTTGAGCAGCATACAAAAACACGAAAAAATAAAGCGATTTTCAAAGTAAATTCAAAAATACAAAAGACCAAACTTCTTTCCAAAAACTACAAGTAGAAATAATAATAACCACACTGTTTAATAATTTACAATTAAAAAATGGTTTATTTATTAATAGAAAATGAAAATTTTTGTAAACAATAGTTTGTAACAGTTTTTATATTTTTAGCAAGAGTTCAATCAAACTCAATTTTCCATAAAAATTTCCTCAACAAACGGGTGCATCACAAATTTTAAAGGGTTGAACCATATTGTCCCACCTTTTTTTGTCACTTTTTATGGTAATAGTTTTTTTAGTATTTCCTAAATATGGGAAATGTTGAGACAGTATAACGATGTTAACGATTATAAGCAACCAATGAAAACTAAGTGCCATAAGCTATAAAAAGACACAACTTTATTATCAAAAATAAAAAAACGTTCAAGTATTAAATAGATCAAACATACGTCAATGTTAATTTATAAAACATTTTAAAAACATTTTATTTGTGATAAAAACCAATTTACAAAAAAAACAATTAATTAAAAAAAATATTTTAACAATGGAATATATAAAAGAATCAACACGAAAATCAAACAATGTATTTTTTTACACTCTGTCCATTAGTTGTATCCAGTAATAAGTTTTTTTTGCATAAAAGTACAAAACAAGGGAAACATCGATTAA